>NC_066855.1:9469688-9657493 GCF_001640805.2 Lates calcarifer | reverse complement strand
CATCAAAAATGTCATAGTATAGTAAGGCATCAAAATTGCTCAAAAAATGTCATAGTATAGTATGGCTTCAAAAATCATCAAAAAATGTCATAGTATAGTATGGCTCAAAAATCATCAAAAAATGTCATAGTATAGTATGGCGTCAAAAATCATCAAAAAATGTCATAGTATAGTAATGGCATGTCAAAAATGCATCAAAAAATGTCATAGTATAGTATGGCTTCAAAAATCATCAAAAAATGTCATAGTAAAGTAAGGCCTCCAAAATGGTCAAAAAATGTCATAGTATAGTATGGCGTCAAAAATCATCAAAAAATGTCATAGTATAGTATGGCTTCAAAAATCATCAAAAAATGTCATAGTATAGTATGGCGTCAAAAATCATCAAAAAATGTCATAGTATAGTATGGCTTCAAAAATCATCAAAAAATGTCATAGTATAGTAATGGCATCAAAAATCATCAAAAAATGTCATAGTATAGTAATGGCTTCAAAAATCATCAAAAAATGTCATAGTATAGTATGGCTTCAAAAATCATCAAAAAATGTCATAGTATAGTAAGGCTCAAAATGGTCAAAAAATGTCATAGTATATAGTCAAAAATCATCAAAAAATGTCATAGTATAGTATGGCTTCAAAAATCATCAAAAAATGTCATAGTATAAGTAAATGGCATCAAAATATGCGTCAAAAAATGTCATAGTATAGTATAGGCGTCAAAAATCATCAAAAAATGTCATAGTATAGTATGGCGTCAAAAATCATCAAAAAATGTCATAGTATAGTATGGCTTCAAAAATCATCAAAAAATGTCATAGTATAGTAAGGCATAAAATGCATCAAAAAATGTCATAGTATAGTATGGCTTCAAAAATCATCAAAAATGTCATAGTATAGTATGGCGTCAAAAATCATCAAAAAATGTCATAGTATAGTATGGCTGTCAAAAATCATCAAAAAATGTCATAGTATAGTATGGCTTCAAAAATCATCAAAAAATGTCATAGTATAGTATGGCGTCAAAAATCATCAAAAAATGTCATAGTATAGTATGGCTTCAAAAATCATCAAAAAATGTCATAGTATAGTATGGCTGTCAAAAATCATCAAAAAATGTCATAGTATAGTAATGGCGTCAAAAATGCATCAAAAAATGTCATAGTATAGTATGGCGTCAAAAATCATCAAAAAATGTCATAGTATAGTATGGCGTCAAAAATCATCAAAAAATGTCATAGTATAGTAATGGCATCAAAAATGCATCAAAAAATGTCATAGTATAGTATGGCTTCAAAAATCATCAAAAAATGTCATTAGTATAGTATGGCTCATAAATATTCATCAAAAAATGTCATAGTAAAGTAAGGTGTAAAAATTGCTCAAAAAATGTCATAGTATAGTAAGGTGTCAAAAATTGCATCAAAAAATGTCATAGTATAGTATGACGTCAAAAATCACAAAAAATGTCATAGTATAGTAAGGCATGAAATTTGCTCAAAAAATGTCATAGTATAGTATGGCTTCAAAAATCATCAAAAAATGTCATAGTAAAGTAAGGCATCAAAAGTGATCAAAAAATGTCATAGTATAGTATGGCTTCAAAAATCATCAAAAAATGTCATAGTATAGTATGGCTTAAAAATCATCAAAAAATGTCATAGTATAGTATGGCTTCAAAAATCATCAAAAAATGTCATAGTATAGTATGGCTTCAAAAATCGTCAAAAATTGTCATAGTATAATAAGGCGTCCAAAATCATCAAAAAATGTCTTAGTATGGTAAGGCTAAAGGCTAAAAATATTCACTTTCATACATATTAAACAGCCATTTATTTGATTGAAGAGTAAGATAATCCTTTATTAGCCAGACAGAGGGGAAATTCAGTGTTGATGCAGCAAAAACAGAAAAAGGAATTGTGTAAACAAGATACAAAACAACATACTATATAAATCATAAACAATATGAACAGTATAAATAGGACTATGTACACAGTAGTAGACTGGATATATATTTGCAAAATACCATAACGAAATGACAAACACAAAATCTCTCTTAACCCCAGCAAACACTGTCTCTGAAAAACAAAAGTAAGATTGTTGCTTTAAGATAGTTTCTTTGTCTTAAATTAAAATAAAAATGTCAGTGTATTAAGTACAAATAATTTTGGTAAAATAACATTATTTAAATTGTTTTGCTGTATTTATTTGGTTCATGTTTATCTACTTCTGTGAAATCTGAGCGATAACTATGTAATAATTACAACAATACCCAGTGTTTAAATCACTGTAATTAGGTATCAACAATGAATAAGGTCAGTTTAGGAAAGGAAAAATAGATTTGCTGATCAGTTTCTGTGATTAACACGTGTTCTTGTCGCTGCAGGAGAAGAAGACAGCAGCAGCTGAAGACCTGAAGTGGATGAAAGAATCAAAGGTGTTACAAAGCTGTTAATAGTGTTGGTTTCCTGTTGTTCAAGTGAAACACATTTCTCTACCATCTATAATGTAGGCACAGGCACATTTTCCAAAGACTTATAATGTCTTTACTAAGCACCTGTTAGAACATGTTCATCTTTGGAAAGTGTGCTCATAACCAACTTTAACAAGTGTTTCCGTGGTCAAATGTCTGTAATTATCTTTGCTGTGATTTGTTAAATGTTGTCTGGAATTTTGAAACTGTCGTTATACAAATCATTTTATTGTAAGTAAATGTCATGATTCTCATGGTTTTTTTTATGGGTTTACACAACATTTTTAAGGATTCAAAAATATATTTTCTAAAGGTTTTAAATTAAGATCTATACCTGTGTACTCTTATTTTTTAAGGTTTTGTACTTAAGTTCTTATGAATTTGACACTTTCTGTAAGATTCTAAATTTATTTTTTTTACAGGTTTAATGCTTAATTGTTTGACCTATGTTTAAAGTTTTAACGTTATTATCAAACCTGTTTTTTTTAAGGGTTTCTATTTATTTTTAGGGTTTTACAATTAATATTTAAATGTTTCCAATGTATTTATTAAAAAGCCTTCTATTCTAAACTATGGTTATATATTTTCTGTTGTATTTATATGTATTTTGTTACACATAATTTTTAGACTTATTTTTTGCAGCTACATTGTTGAAAAATATTAATTAAAAGTAGTTCAGTTCAATTCAATTCAATTCATTTATTTATATAGCGCCATATCACAACAACAGTACTACTAGTATTACAAAAGATAAGTTAGAGCAGCTTTACTTGGTTGTATTTTTAAAGGTTTTACAATAAATAAAGGTTTATACCTTATTAAAGGTTTTATATTTATTTTTTTAGACGTATTTATTAAAAGGGCTTCTGTTCTATTCTGATGTTATCAAGGTGTTTCATCTATATGTATTTTGTTATACATATTTTGTCCAGCTACATTGTTGAAAAATACTAATGAATACTAGTTAAAACTGATAAGTTACAGCACCTTTAATTTGTTGCTATTTGTTCCAGACAAGGTTTTAAAGTGTGAAACTGCAGCTGAGATAATGACAGAGTCAGGCTGAAAAGAATAAACACTGACCTTCTGGAAATGTCTTCACATCTGTCTCTTCTCTCTGTTATTTAATGGTTGAGGTTTGAATCCTGTGGAGAAAAACACAACAAACATTAATATAAAGATGTGATGTTAATAAATCAAAATAAAAGCACAGACAGTTTCTGGGTATTGAACTTCAAACTGTCAAAAGACAAATAAGTAAAAGACACTAAATCTAAAAAGAAACCAGAGTGTGGACTAACTGGTTCTGGACTAATGAGAACTAGTCTAAAAGTTACATTTGCTTTATACACAAAGACAGAAGAAGCTGCTCTGACTGGAGAACTGACTCCACCAGCTCCTGATATTCACACAACAGCAGTGGATGGAAATGTTTGTTTCTCCAAACTAAGTTAAGAATTTGAACTAAATTTGCTTGATAGAAGTCACAATGAAGCAACATGTGCGACACTGTACTGAATATGTTCTTGACATTTTTATGATTTACTGTACTAATGAGAAAGGGAGAGAGGGTGGGAGCGGGCGGTAGTGATAGTATGTGTGTGAATGAGAGAGCAAGGAAGAGAGAGTGGGAAGGAGACAGACAAAAGTAGAGAGAAAGAGTAAAGTGGGGTACATACTAAAAGATAATAAAGCCAATTACCAGCCCAACTCCCCCCTCCCCATCAAAGTCAGCCAGGGCCGAATTATCGGTTGGTTCTAATGAGTATCTTGCCAGATTATCCTGTTGTATGAGGTATGTTCACAGGGATTTTACCCTCCCTGATCTGCTCTAAAGGTGATCGGATCAATAAATATAAAACATGTTCAATAATTACAATCAAAAATCCTGCATCTGTACACAAAGGAAAGTCAAGCGCGCACTCTGCGGATTGTCATGTGGAGAGGGGCATTAGCCAATCAAGGAAGCAAGCTGGCTGAAGACAGAAGCACAACAAATGAGACAAATGTTTGAGAGTCCAGACTCTGGTTGTTGGTGGTGAATCTGTTAGTGTGTGGTGTGCTGTGTTGGTCTTCTCACTGCACATCACTCAGTAAAGGAACAAAACTCTGAAATCTGACAATTTGTAGTCATGTATGTGGTCTCTCACATTTCTAAATCAGGTAAGATTTTAAAAATCTTCTAGTATTTGCCAGGCTTAAGAGCGTGAGCAAGAGACAAAGAGAGAGACCTGATGTTTAAATTCTTCTCTTTCTTGGAATTGTACATTCAGGAATTATATAAATAAACTTTAATAATGACTTATGTCTTATTGTGCCAAATCAAACTATTCAGACTGAAGATCAATTACTAAAGATATAGAATTTTAATGTCAGTGCTCTGTGTTGGGACAGTTGATGTAAAGCTGTTTGTGAATTACCTGGCGGCCTCATTCCTGATTTCAAAGAACTACTTCACTATACGAAGTCTCTCTACAATCATGGGCGATGTGGTGACACTTGCAGGAAATAAAGAGAGAAACATACAAAGGAAAATTATCAATATGACCTATTCCTCATCAACAGTTTAACCCCAAAACACACAAATATTACAGTACAGCTGAACCAGAACATTTTACAAACATTAGAGGAGTGTCTCAGAAAGTGGGCTGTTAACTGTCACATATGACAAGAGAAAGCATTACACCTTTAGGAATCAATAACAATACATATTGAGGAAAAATAAACTAAAATGATTACCTTAAATTTTTGTATGAATTGTCTATCAACTAATCACTGGAGGAATCATGTATATTACTGTGAACTGCATTATAAAAACGTTTACTTAAGTTCATTTTTAAAGCAGGTTGACTTGTGGTATTTTTAATTATACTTGAATCCACAGTCAGAAAATTAACTGACAACTATTTTGAGTTTTTAAAAATTATTATAACTAGTACTGTTTTCTGACAATTCATACACACAATTAATCAGTTATTATTATATTCAATACTAAACTCATTAAAAACCATGGATTTAAACAATAACACTGTTACTGTTACTGAGTAAATCTTTAGGACACATACCTGTTTGGTTTGTAAGGTGAGAGCTGGAGTTTCTGTCCAGGCTGCAGCAACTGAATCAGTAAACCTGGAAAATAAAAGTACAACACTTGAAACACAAACCACTTATTTATAAAGAATAGTTCACCTTCAGTGTACAAAAATACAACAATGTAAACTACACACTAATACCTTGACAATCACACTTTGAGTTTTGAGGTGAATAAATTAAATATGTTACTAGAGTTTAACTTTATCAATCTCAGAGAGAAAAGCAATTTCTTTAAGACTTTCTAACAGTAATCTCAGCTCATACATTGGGACTTACTCTTGTGGCTTAAATCTTGTGGAGGAGCACAGAGTTAAAATCTAGTTTTCAAGCTTGTATTTAACAGCTCAATAAGGTCTCAATTCACTGCAAAGCAAATTTCTAATCAATAATACACACAACAGGGCTCAATGGATGGCTATGGACAAATTACTACCACAAAGCTACAAAGACACACAAATGACAAGGAGTCAAAAAAACTCGCAAAATGATCACAATGAAATGCTTAACTGCCACACTGTAACACAAAATGACCACAAAGAAACGTTAATTACCTGGAATAGACGCAAAACTGCAAAGACGCAATACGATGCAAAACAACTAAAAGAAGCTGACCATAAGCAGGTGTAAAACAGCCAGCTAGGGACTCAAAATAATGCAATACCACCACAAATAGACACAAAAACATCTAATCTACATAATAATCTGCCAAAACTGACTTAAATGGATCACAAAGCAGCAGTAAAATGTTTGTAGAGTTACTGCAAAGAGATACAAGCGGAGTTGTAAAGAGACAAAATGATCATTAAACAATTACCACCCTCCACAACTCATGTGAGGGACGCTTTAGTCACAGAAACACAAACACACTTTAACCCGCGGAAATAAAAACGATGCCAAAAACGAAATTAGCCCCAAAAGCACGGAGGATAAGGCTAATGCTAACGCTGGACTCTACTGCTAGTGCTAGCCACTAATGCTAATGTTATCGCGCATGTGTAAAACAGCCAGGTGGAGACAAAATGATATAAAATGACCACAAATAGCCACAAACCGCTGATAACGATATGATAAACCATCATAAAAGGTGTTAAAATGATTAGGATGGAACAAAAAATGACTAAGAGATGGAATGACGAAATGTCGGAAAAGTGAAAAAATAATACAAACAGGGATTTACACAAATTACCAAGAGCCCATCCATCCACGTTAGGTGCTCACAACTCATGTCAGGGACGCCTCAGTCACATAAACACAAAGACACTCGTACTCACGCGACTGAAAACGGAATTTGAAAATATCATTACACATGCTAATGCTAACGCTCGGCGCTGATGCTAACGGTCTCCGATAACAATGCTAACGCTAGCAGCTTATTGTCTGCCTTACCTTCGCGCCGCAGGTGTGTTCAGCGTCCAGTCTCACTCGTGTTCGACAAAAAAGCTGTTCCAGTGTTGTTTTAGCATCCAGACCATATACAGTCCATGATCCAGACCTCTCTGGGACTACGTTTTCTCACAGTACTGACAAACCGAAGCAATGAGTCAAACTCAGTTCAAATATGTTTTCCGACTTCGTTTCTCCGCCCCTCTCGGCGCTCCTCCCATAAGATCGTGGCCAATGAAGAGTCGCGGCCAATGACGACATACATCGCCACCGTAAAAACGGAGAGAAGCCTTAGATGTATAATAAGATATGGCGTACAGCCAGTTACATCATCGGTGCACGAAATCTGAAGGTGAAACTTCTTTATTTGTGACTGTGAATTTGTAACAGCCAAGCTAATGAGCATGCTCCTGCAAAACACACACACACACACACACACACACACACACATATTAGTTACAGCAGCTTTATTGCCCCTGATATTGGGTTTTTATTCGAGGTACTGCAGGTCCCGCTTCATCATCGCGACCAGCTCCAACTGTTCTTCTCCATGATGTGGATTTACCACACTGAGACAGTTAAAGCCTTGAATGAATAAATAAATGAGAACGAATGAGAGGTTTAATGAGCTTAAGTCACCATAGACTGTAAATAAAAAGATAAGACACTGCACAGATTACATGAATTATACTTACTAATACTTAGGAATTTAAAATACCCTGACAGAAACTGGTGGGAGTTATGAAAAATCACAGTACAGTGTAATATCAGTGAATCCTTAATAGGCTAATACATTACTAAAAAATACCTTTGAGAACAAAGGCTGACGAGTGACTGTTAGATGCAACGATAAACCACAAAATCTAAATATATTATGTGAAAATGAAGGCTTGGCTTTGAGTCATCTCTTCAGTTTTACCTTTAATGATCTTTATTTTATTTATTTATTTTTCTTAAATAAGACTAACTTTCAGTTTTGTAAATATTGGCTAGGGTCTTACTGTTAAATTCAAAGTTTGAGATTTAGGCTCATCCATTGAGATATACATAGCTAATAACCCAATTCCATGGAGAAAACACTGTCATAAGCAAAAATGCCCTCCACAAAATGTGTGAAAAATACTAAAATACTCCCCCAGAAAATAGCTGCTGTAGCATGATGTGTACTAGCGATGCTCCCTTCACATTTCTGACTGCCCCCTCATATATGCGTGCCTAGAACCAGCCCTGTTCCATACAGTTCTTACCAAAGCTATAGCTTCTTTATTGAGTGAAGCAACAATGATTTGTGCAAAGGAACCACATATTGGTGGGTTTGTTGAAACAATCTAATAATAGATTTAATGTTATTAAAGAAAAAATATATTAAAGAAGTGGTTCAACATTTTTGGAAATATCCTATTTGTTTGAGAGTTAGATGAGAATATCAGTGCCACTCTCCTTACTGACAGCATATAAAGTCTGGTGCAATGACCACGGCTCTGCACATACTGTACATGTAAAATTACCAATGACTTGAAGGAGCTAAGCCTTTGTGACATTTAGAAAGTCGTAGGTCTTGCCACAGTCACGTCTTGTTAGTTTAAGAGAGGAGACATTAACTTGGGGCCAATTTATCCAAACTCCACGTTTAAATGGATGAAATAGTTTTTTTTTTTTATTTGGATAAAGTTTGCCAAGCAGCTTGACAAGGATAAAAAGGCAAGTTTGAACAATACAAGACTTCACGTGTCAATGAAAAGTGTCAGGCAATTCAAGATGAATCGTACCAGTGGCTGTAATACTGAATGAAACAAGTGCAGTTCCAGACAGAGACACCAGTCACTTTAAAGGGCCATAAAAAGCTCACAGACTTTTTCCTCCAGTTCGTGTCATTACCTCTTAGCAAAGTAGAAATATAAGTCCTCTCATTCTAGGTCAAGTTTTCTGAAGGTGTTTGCAGCTCTTAAGATCAGTTGGGCTGAGGGGATGCTCTGATACTGATACTGTTACAAAACATACATTTAATGAACAAACTTGAAAAATAACCAATTAGATGCCAAGTTTTTCTTCTTTTTTAATGTATCCTCAACACCTGTCTGTGAATTTAGACAAAAATGAATGAAATTCTTCTAGTCAATATGTGAGGAGTCTTAACCTCACCAGTCTGTTAATTAGATTTCTTTTAATTGGATTGGAGCATCCCCATTAGTTCCTCAACTAATGAACAGAAATGATGTCTGAATGCTTTAATGATCTTGGCAATAAGGAGCAAGCACAGTGGCATCAGTTATCAGTCAGAGTTTGGTCATGGGTATGTGAAGGCTGTTCCACGGGCCCATCCATAATTCCTCCTCATCTGACTGCGTCCTGTCACTTGGGCACTCCAATGGCTCCCTCATAACGAGGCCGTCATCGTCGTCTTCATTGCTGTCATCTACTTTTGACTCTCTCTCGCCCTCTTTCAACTCATCTATCTCGGCTGTGCTCTGAGGCTGCTGCTCCCTGCCCGGTGCCACTTTGAGCAAGTTAGATTTCGATGCCAGGCTTTCAGGGCCTGTGTTGCTGGTGCTGGTTGACCCTAAAGAAACGCTGGATTGTCGAGTGTTTAACACGTTCAGCGTTTTAGTGTTGTCAGTGTTAGAGAGGGACTGATGTGGCCGTCACGGAGGTGGCCATCCCTGGGCTTTGGAAGGTGTGCAGTGTGTGGCACCCGCCGTCTGCTGCTGTTCTGGGGTTGTTCAGGGGTACTCTTTCCTCCAAGGTGGCGGCCATTTTTTCTAGTTTTTTAAAGTGCTTTGCCAGCCGTGAGCTGAAGATGGGGGAGGTGAGTTTGAGGTTGTTGTTCGTGGTGTGTGTGTGTGTGGGACCCGTGGTGGTTACTGAACGTCGGGTGCGGATGATGGAGCCGTTCTGGGCCATGTAGATGCTGCCGTTAACGTTGGCGTGGCTGTTGAGGGTGGTGGATAAGCGGCTGCGTTGGGTTTCCGGCATGCTGTCCTCGCCAGTGGAGCTGGTCTCATACTCTCGGTCCACCACCAACTTGATCCGACGTTTTCTACTGCCATGCTGGGAAAACACAAAAAATAATACAGCAACAAGATTTCACAGGTGTTCCTAAATGAAGTTTCACATGACCCTGTTCAGACAGACTCATTCCTTGTCTGTCTGATTCACAATCTGCATTTTCTATGTTTTAACACCAGGTTGAAAGTATCATTTCACTGTTAGGTTACTATAGCACCTATAACTTGTGCATTCTACTGCAGCAAGGTGCAGGAACTTAAACCACCAGAGGTCAGGAGAATCAACATTTTCAGCTAATGTTCAGGTTCTATAAATCCAATTGTAATATGTCACCTTTTTTTTACTTTCTACCTTTTTATGTTTGCACTGTAAAATCAAGAATTGGACAAAAATATAGTAATACTCACACTGCAAACACACTACACAGCGCAGCAAAGACAAAGCAGTGTTTACTCCAGATTTCCCCTTTGATAGCAATTCAAAGCAGCCTTTTGGATCATGTGGAGCTAAGAATTGGACATCACAGAAAACTGTGAGGAAATACTTTTAAGAATATATTGTAAATGAATTGCCATATTTGTTGTAACATATAATAAAACACTATGTGAGTATAAAACCTCCTCTCAGTTAGGTCAGAGCAAACACTGCTGTGCACACACAAACACTTTGGAAGAAGAAAAGGGCTGTTGTGAAAATAACTGATGTGTTATTACACACCATAACCCTCATAGATTTTCCATTTAACCTCCAAAGTATGGAAGAAAAAAATACGTTTGTCACTTTAAAGAAAACATTTTTCCCTCCACAGATAACAGGTACTAGAAGAGCAGACTGATACAGGGGAATGATAGACACAGAAAAAGGAATGATTAATGAAAAAAACTTGAGCGAACCTGAGGTGCAACAAAGAGAGGTCAGCGAGTAACAATCTCTGAGCAGCAGCAAAGAAAATAAGCAGCTGGAAGTGAAGTTTTCACAAAAGGAAAATGGGACCATTCGAGCTCAGTAGAAAAACTACAGAGGAAAACTGGTCAACCACTTTGAGAGTTTCAGAGCTGTTAAGACGAGACAGATGAAGAAGAGCCAGAGGAGATGGGCTGATTGGAAATAGAGGATTAGATTAAAGACAGAAGCTAAAGAAAGAAGCTAAAAACACACAGAGAGATACTGTGCGAGGGCAGCAGAGGACATGCAGGCAATTTAAACTCCTGCAAATGTAAATCACACCAAACAAGAGGGAGAGAGAGAGAGAGATTATAGTAATAAATCCCACTCAGGTAATGACTGCACACCCAATCCAGGCATTTTCACCAAGATCTTACTTAGTGGCAAAGAATTTAATCTTGGAGGAGGGGGGCTAGGCCTTCATCTTCATTTCAGTCAGCTGACTCATTCTCCAAATTCCCCTCTTCTTCATCCTGGTCTCCTTCCCCGGCATGACCGCTGCTCTCCTCCTCCTCTTCCTCCTCCTCCTCCTCCTCCTCGGGGTCCTCGATGATGGGTGACAAGTCATCCGATGTGTCGACCACATCTGACTGGTTGTGGCTGGAAGCTCGCCTACTTGGTGAGGACTTTCGCGATACAGCACTTTTCCCCTCTTCCTCTTCCTCCTCTCCTGATTCCTCATCCCCCTCACTCTCTTCCTCTATTGTTTCATGTGAAGAACGGGAGTGTCTTGACGTCCTGGGCCTAGAACTAGAAACCGTAGAACCTGAATATCTGGAACTTTCAGAGTCCCTGCTGCCGTTTCCATCTGTCTTTTTGCTGTTTGTGGATTGGCTGCTCCTTTCTCGCCGTCTGCTCATACTTCCTGTCTTTAAACTAGCACTACCACTTCTAGTTTTACTACTAATACTACCACTACTTGTGGAACTAGTACTAATAATACCCTTGGAGTGTTTTCTGCTCGACTCTTTCCCCTCATCCTCACTCTCTAACCCTGACTCCTCTGACTCTGATCCCTCTTCCTTTTCTGTTCCTGAGTCTGACTCAGTCTTTTCAGTTTCTGTATCAGATCCGGTCTTGTCATGCCCGGCTGTAAAGGACGATGTGGGGCTACTTGCGTCGGAGAGACTAAAGTCTGATGGGGATTCTTTGCTTCCACTTCCTGTTTCTGAATCACTGTCGTGAAATCTTTGTCTTCTCTTCCACCGGCCCTCAGAGGAGCTATCCTCCTCGCCTGATTCCCACCTCCTCCTTGCCTCCCCCGTGGTTCTCTGCGAGACTGATGCAGAAACGCTCATATCTCCTATGGAACCATACATCTTCCCACTGTTCTCCCGTCCTCTATCCAAGCTTTTTCCATCGCTCCACTGTTCGTCTCCCACCCTGGTGGGTCCCTGGAGCCTTCTGGTGAGGGAGATAAGATTGAAGGGCTCGCTCAGCTTTTGTTTCACCGGTGGGGGTTTGCTGGCTTCAAGGGACGTCTGGAAGTAAGTTCCATCGATGACCATGCCACCGTCCAGGCTGAAAGACTGGCCAGAGGACAACAGTCCAGGGAACTCTCCCCTACACTCTGGCCTGACGCCTCCTCCTCCCCCAACACCATTTCTCATCCCATTGTTCATCACCCCACCTCTGTTGCTTCTCCCTTGTGTTTCCATTTCTCCTCTGCCTCCTCTTTCTTTCCCGCTTTCTGTTGATTCATCTCTTCCTCCCATTTTGTTTTCTCTTTTCCCTGCCTCCCCTCTCTCAAAACCTTTCCCTACTCCTTCCAGCCTTTCTCTTCCTCCATCCCCCACTTCCATTGGTCCGATCCTGGCTTTATTCCAGGGTGGGTGGACGGCAGGAGGCTGTCCAGATGTTTTACTCACAGTGGAAAGCAGTGTGCTCACCCTCATCACAGCTTTCAACTTGGTGGCTGCACTCAAGCCCTTGGATTTAGTGTTTACAGTTGTAGCACCCTCCGATGGTTGCTTTTTGTCACCCTCACTTCTGGGGGCTCCTGTGCTCTTTCTTGGGGGTGGAATAGGTGTAGGACGGGGCTGGAGGTAAGCAGGGTGTGGGGCTAATCTACCTCCTTGAAACTGTCTCCTTACCTGATGATAATGGTCCAAAACCAAACAAGAGCATTTAGGAAAGGGTTGTACTTCCTGGTCTTTCACAAGATATAACATTCTAATTAGCAAATGAGCAAACATATCAAAGTGTTTAGACGTCTTTAACTGTATGGTGTAGTGCATTGTGGATACTGGCACTAGCATGTGTTAATGATGGTTTACATTCCATTTCTACAGTCATTTTATGTGATTACCTCTCCGTCAGACTCCTGTGGGCTGTAGTAGTAGCTGCCGTCATCATCGACAACAACTTCTCCATATTCATCGTAGAGGCCGGATGGTGAGATCAGCTTCCTGCGACTGCCGTATTGAGGAAGGTCATACCTGGACGGGGAAAGGGAGGGAGTATTAGAGATAACCAGTGAGCAGTAAGCAGAATGATCAAGTTCTCAATTTTTCTCCTATTAATTAAATAGTTATTATTTTATCTTAAAAATAATAAATAACTAAACTGAAGCTGTGGTATTGTACAACAACTTTAGTCAATCAGAAGTGAAGACATGATAAAAATGTGCTTTACAAACAAAACTGCTGCACTTGGCTAATACTTTCTTACAGCCACTTAAAGCAATAACACGGAAGGCAACACTGCAGTTCTCTCCAATGATAAGCAGTGGCTAATGACTCCTAAGCAAAGCTGCCTTAATCACAAAAGGAGCATTTTGTTGCCAGGAGACATTTTGTTAGCAGAAAACACTGGAATTGATTTTCCTCCCTTTTGTCTCTCTTTGTTGCCTGATGCCGGGAGCACTGCCTGGCTCGACTGGCCAAAAAACTGTGTTGTGTATCATCACTTGGGCTCCGTGCCCTGCGGCAAGCAACTCAGAGAGCCAGTGGGTCAAAAAACATATCTTTTCAAATGCTATCCTGGAAACAATATGTCCCAGAGTGATTAAAGTAACAAATCTGCTGGAAGTCCTTTGGCTTCCTTCCATAACAGAGTTGTACAGAAAAGTTGCCTCGTGTAATCACTCTGCTTACAGTCAACTGGTGGAAGCAGTTGCTCTCCCATTACATTAAGTAGCCAAGTAATAAACAAATGGAAAGGTCACGTGGATGAAGGATGTGTTTGGGTGAGAACAAGGGAGGAAGAGGGAGGAAAAAACAGAGGGAAAGGGAAAGACAGAATAAGAAGTGAACAGTGGCAGGGTCGAAAGAGAAGGACCAGGCCAGTCATAAATGTTACAGCCATAATCCTTATGGCCTCTACAAGTGAATGTAATGAGTCTTAACCTTCCACTAAAACCTGCTTATGGGATTTCACAGTCATTAACCCTCAGACTCAAACTGGAGTGCACACACAATCGTGTTACTTAAAGGCTACAGTCACTCTTTGCCTACATTTTCTTCCTTCACTCTTTTCTTCCTTTCTGTCTTACTCATCCTCCTCTCCATGTCACCACTAGGGGGCAGTAATGATCAGATAATCAGTTAATGCATTTTAAAGTTTCCAGAGTCACTTGATGGTGTGTTTGTGGTCCAAAGTGGGTCATCGGTCTGTTTCTGGTGACTCTCCAAATGATTAATGATCAGTCCCAGAGCGTGTGATCAGATTTTACACGGTGAGTAGTACTGTATGCTTTGAAAGTCACTGAGTGAGAAAATAAAGGGGCACTCCACCTATTCTATAATGTCAGTCTGTGTCTGTTAAGGCACCCTTTGAAAAGGTCTGACAAAAAATAACTCTTGTGACATCATCCTGGATAGGCCTCAACGCCACTATTTTTAACAAAGCATATACTACACAGTGGAAGTATGGAGATTCAAATATTGTAATTTGCCAGACAAAGGGGTTCTAAAGAAAAATGCTGCAGAGCTGCATAGTGGGAAGTGCAGAACTAGGTGCACAAGTCATGACTCACTCTCTCCCTCTGCCACCTACTTTCATATGTTTCTCACAAATCCCCCAACATTACGCTGATGCAGTATTACATCTCGAGTAAAGGTCTACATGTCCAGCTTGTTTTAAGCTATGTGCAAGGACATTAATAACAAATGGAATGAAAATATTTTAGGAAATACAACCATTTGCCTTAAACGAGAAGAAAAATGTTAAATAGGATGCTGGAGCCAGGAGATGGTTAGCATATACCATAGCCAGGAGCAGTCAGGAAATAGTCTGACACTTAACCCACAGTAAATCCCCAACTTCTACAAGTTATTTTTACACTTGGGTCTTTGAATGGATTTAATAAATAAGATACAACATGTTCTTAAATGAGCTTTAGAGTGAGCTTTTCACCCATATTTGTTGTCTTTATGCTAAGCTACACTAACTGGCTGCTGGTTATAGCTTCAGAAATATGTGTATTCCTCAAAATGTCAAAAATATTCCTTTAATATTTTCTCCAATTTGTAATTAGTATCTTCATACCCCTTGCACCCTGCCTAAAAACAAGCTTGATGTGCAGACTCATCTTTTTGTTCTTGCACTCATCCTCATTCGTCCTGTGATTACGCCATGGCTGACCATGCCAGAGCTCTAGTCTCCTCATCCTATATCTTTTTCATGTGGGTGCTGTAACACGGCATCTATCAGTCAGACTGTTCATCACCCACGCCAATAACAATTTTGGAAAAGCAAGATTTAATCCCTCATTGCTCCATGGTGGAGTATTTTATTCTTGACTAGAGGGCAACATGAATTTGGCTTGTTTTGTTGTTGTTGTTGTTGTTGATTTTTTTTTCAAATAGGCATCATCAGACCTGTGCAACAAATGGTTCAGGTTATTTTCTGCATCTGTATAAATCCAATCAGAATCATGCCAGTGGCAGATGGCTACATTCCCACATGCAGAGAAAATCTCATTTGATCTCATCTTTTGAAGACAGATGGAAGAAAGGGTCAAAAGGTTATGAAAAGGTTATGAACCTACTACACTGTAGCAGTGGAAGTAAATACTGGAACAGCTTTTGCCTGTTTCTCAAAAAGAAAACTGAGAGGCAGTTTAGTATTTATTAGCATAGTCTACCTGCACCTTTTCATTTATAACTGAAATAAATGAAAGTGATTAGATCTGAGTCCCACAGGTTCACATAGTCTGATTTCCTGTTACTGTGTACGTACCGAGTCAGACACGAGTTTGTGAATGTTGCTCTAAGCCAACAACATCTGGCCCATTGTCTGCTTCCACGGCTGGCTGCCTGATTAGCTGCTACAGTATTGCAATGCTAGGAACAGAGAATTAGCTCTGTGTGTGTGTGTGTATAAAAGACAGAATGAGCAAGAGAGCATTTCTCAGTGAGTGTATGAGTAAGTGAATGAATGTGTGTGTGTGTGTGCTACTGTGTATTTATGTGTGAGTGTGGGTGGGTGTATAAAATCAAGTTCCCAGGAGTCTGCAGATAAAATAATAAAAAAAAAAAAATACACAATGCATCACAGATGGATGGCTTGCTGCAGAATAATACACACACACACACACACACACACACACACACACACACATTTAGGAAGGATGCAATGATTTGTTAGAGGGTCTTGTTCATGAATGCTCTGATTTAATGTGTGTGTGTTCAACATATTATATCTATATCTATATCTATATCTATATCTATATATATATATATCTATATATATCTATACAGTATGTCTTGCTCTCTCAACATCAGGCTTCCAAGGAATGACACACACATACAGTACCCACACATACACACACATACACACTTCAAACAAATATCACTGTAAGCTCTCTGTCCATTTCTTTTGACCCCCTGTGGTTCAGAAACATACCAACCACACACAAGAGTTGGGGAGGCTGGTGTGGGGGCAGGTCGAGGATGTCAACACACTGTGTGAGTGACGCGATAAGTTTAATATCAAAAGCAGCTGCCACAGGTGTGACATGAGGCTCAGCTGGATAAAGTGCAACACAGTGAACCTCCAGGAGCATGTAGGAGGAAACATAATACATCAGTGTTGTAGTGAACCTTGTCTGTCACTGCTAGAGGTCGAAAGAGATGAGATGAGACACAGTGGAGGTAGCCCTCAGCGTATTTTCTTCTCTGTGTCACTATTGGTAAATGATGCGTGTACAATATTGAGTTGTATTGTACTCTAAGACTCACTTCTCCATTTAGGAAATGTTTTTAAAAAACCATTTCACATCCACTAGTACACTGCCGTTTATGCATGTGACTGACCTCCTGTGCTACACTATATACTATGTGTGTATATAGTGTATAAACTGTACACACATAGTACAGTTTTATTGGGAATCTTACAGGTGAGCACTGTGGTTCAAATCAATATGCCAGTTTTGCAATATGGCAAATATATACCGTATAGACACAATCAGCTACATAATAAACATATGTTCAGGGCAACAAATTATGTTTCATTATTCATTATATTGCAACAAATACATTTTAAGTGCAAATCAAAAGCATTTCATTCCATTTTGTAAGATTACATGCTCATATCAATGCAATATGATAGATAAACACACATACATAGATAATCCTATGTTAAAATGACAGATGAGTGAACATAACATATACCCTGTATAAACAGAGAGCTATATTTACTGCAGAGTGTGCAGGAAACTGTCCAGACAGACAGATGTACTGACCCATGATCGTAGTTGTAATAGTCCTGTGTGTAGTAGTCCTGGCCGGGGTCGATGCCGGATTCCATTGATAACTCCTGTGAGATTGACAAATCATTATTAGTACACAAATATATGTGCAATGAGAAACATATACATTGCATACATACGCATATGCATAATTAAAAACACATCCCTCTTGCGCAGTTGTACTTATTCAACTTTGAATGTATCCACACAAACTCCCCACTTAGATGTCCCCCCACTTGCCCAACAACCCACACACTCAAGCAGAAAAACACACGTTAGGAGTAAAGAAGCACTCAGAAAAGACAGAGAGAAAGAGAGTACCTCCGGTCTGAGCAGAGAAGGTCGCAGAAGTTGTTGTGTCTGCCTAGAGGGAAAGAAAAGCAGTGAATGACAAGACAAATGGAAGAAGTTAGGAGCTCTCCCCCAAAATGGGATACATCTATTTTGGAAAGGGAAAATCAATAGGTGATGTACTTCATTCAATATCGCTTGAATGAAAGGACTCAATATGTGTATTTATCTCATTTGGTGTTGTCAATTAATTTTGTAGGAACAGGTAATAAATTTTTTCAAAGACTGAGAAAAACTCAGTTTCAGCTCAAAATGAACTATTCAGAGTGAATAATTTATAAAACAGAATGATTGGTGGTGGTCAAATAAAACTACTCAGGGAGCTGTATATTGACTTAAATTAAAATTCAAATATATGCTTAGAATGATAATGACTTTATGTAAAATGAATATCTGGCAAAATGTGATTTCTATCATATTTGTGCACTGTTTTGGAATGAGAAGCAGCATTTCCAAAAACCAACTTGCCAACCAACCAAAAGACTGGTTGACTTCCTTAATCAATGTCCTTGTGTTTTTGTATTTTAATATCCAACATCAATGGACTGCAGGGGTACTGACATTGAAAACGTCTTCAGTTATGCAGATATAATAGATTGTTAACACAAGGCACTGATTACACGCTGCTCCATCTTGATTACAAACAGAAAAGAAAAGGAAGAGCAGCAGAAAACAAAGAGGGCACAACCAAACATCAGAGGACAAAAAGAAAAAGTAAATAACACACATGCAATTATAAGAGAAAAAGAGAAAAACACCTACCTCTTGCTGTCCATATCCACGCCTGGAAGATCAATGAAACAGAAAAACCATAAACCAACATTAACCAAGAAAACCTATCGTTAAACATAACACACTTGATGTAGATGTGTGTTTCATGCATTTCAGCACTTCACTGTGCAGTTCTTACTTTGGTGGAAACAGGATGCTTAAATCAAAACCCGAATGGAAGTGACCCACTGGAAACATTTCACATTTTATGGAATTTAACCCAGTTTCCAAGAAGAAAGCAAGAAGATGAGATGTGTATAGGTGTTTGTGTGGGATTTGTGTGTATTTTGACAGAAATCGAAAGAGAAAGGTTTGGCTACATGAGAGAAAAAGGAAAAAGCAGAAAGAAGCCAAGAAACTACAGTTTGCCACTGTGTGTTTTTCTGCACTGCCATTTTCTGCTGTCTACTGTTTATTTTGTTGTTTTATTCTAGTAAATATTCAGATTACAGACTCATAAATATATAATATTCACATCTCATTTAAAATCCAAATGAAGCCATCCTATTGCTGAGAAAACTGGGGATGGGGTATGTCAATACTGGCCACAATATTAATAAAACCATATTTCAATTGTAATCTATGATTACTCTAATGGGTGGGATGTTTTATTCATGAGTACAGGGCTATTTATTATAAGGATCAGGAAAAAGCACACAACACATATGCCATAAAATCTGTGCATGTAAACACACTGTTAAACCCAGTACTGTACTGGTACGTACACTCAACAGGCAATCAACAGGGTTTAGTGACATTTAGCTGCACTTAGCAAAGAAAACATGACAATCCTTTAACAAACCTTAACTTCTGTGAAAATACTCCCTGTCGACTCCAATCAAATGTTTATACTGTCTCTTTTGTAACAGCAGGGTCATAAACCAGATTAACCAAGGGTCACTGGAAATCATTTTCCACCTGCCTTGAACCTGTTCGGTCTCCTGGTAAACCTGTCTTTTTAGTTTCGAAAACGTCAGGTGCATAAAAAGCCAATATTTCTGCTTAAAATTTCATGATTACCCAGAAACAAAAGGTTGGGGAAAAATCAAAAGATGAGAAATATTTCTGAACCAATGAATTTGTTTTTTGTATGGTTCTTAATTCAGTGTCCATAACCGAGGCAGGATGGTTTCATAGGCAAAGATGTGGTAACGTCACGATCCTGTACATTTCAGCTATGTCAGTAATTTTCCAGTCAGCATGCTCTAATAAACCAGAGGAGGTTACAGTATGCTTTTCAAAACCGTCAAAATAATACAACATTACAGCAGTCCAAGCCAATATAAAATTCTCTCTAAATATTTGACAGTTTCCTGTGAGAGACGAGCCTTCGCTGGTTCTGTTTTATTTTTTTATAAGCAGGAAGCAAGTGAAGGCTGGTGTCAATTACTCTAACTTGACATCAAGTGAAGATGGAAAAATCAAAGAAATTGAAAGAAGATGCTCTCATGTACACATCTTAGTTATGTCTGCTAGGTAAGAAGTTGTAGCCTGGATTCATGAACCTGGGGCAGGTATACACAAGTTATGGTTTTACATGTTACCAGTACTAAAACTGTTTCTCCTGTTGTTCCCACTCTTTATGTGAAGCTAAGCTAATTATCTGTTGGCTCTATATATTTGTGTGTGTCGAAGATCCCATTCCTCTGGCTTGACATTACACTTTGGGGGCAAACAATAAATACAGACAATTGATTTTGCCACATATGATCAGCCAAAATGACGACAGAATGAACACATAAGGTTGATATTGGTTGCAGTTACTGTCAAATTAACTGTTCTTAGAAAACAAACTTCAAACAAAGACAGAAAAGGTCAAGTGAGACAGTGATATGGAGTAAGAGACTTCAAAAAAGGAGGGAAAAACAAGGCTGGGATTTTTTTTTTTTTTTTTTAAAAAGGTGGGGAAAATGCCAGAGAAATAAAGGAAGAACAAACGAAGAAAAACAGCCAAAAGCTGCTCTGTCCATGTGTCTTAACTATGTTGCCAGCAGGATCTATTGTCATGTGAAACCAAGGTAATGAGCTGGCAAAATGATGATGTATTACGGAACAACAAATAGCCACTTTTGGAGGACACATCAGATTCTCCTTCCTGTTATTAGACTGTGTGCGCGCATGCACACACACACACACACACACACACACACACACCACACACACACACATACTGCTAAACCACTTGAGCTTTTCATTAAATAATTTCAGACGTGAATATACTGTCATTGTGCCTCTTACGCACACAAAATACGCACAGACGCACACTTCTAAGAGAAATTGTAGCCTTTCATTCACCATCAATGAATGAATGGGTGTGCTTCAAAAAGACAAGATTATCTGGTTAAATATGATGGGTAGATGCATTGACAGACATATGGGAGGATGAATAGATATAGGCTGAATGGGTAAATGAATGGAGGGATAAGTAAATGAATACATAGATGAAAAGGCTGGTTTCTGGGTGATCTACAGGATAGAATGCAATAGCCCTTATCACCACCATGGAGTGTGTAAATGTGTGTATACTCTCCAGATTATAGCCACCAGCTGTATGTGCCTGGCACTGTGTATAGTGTAATCTGTGTGTGTGTGTCTGTGTGTGTGTCAGTGTGTGAAGATAAGTCTATCTCTGCGTCCTTGTTGCTCTGACAGACACATTATTAGGTCCTCTCCAGACAAAAACACACAGGCACACACAGACAGCTATCTGATCTCCGTCACACAAATACACAAACGTAGACACATCTGACATGATTGAC
The DNA here is from genome assembly GCF_001640805.2 of Lates calcarifer. Classification (NCBI taxonomy): domain Eukaryota; kingdom Metazoa; phylum Chordata; class Actinopteri; family Centropomidae; genus Lates; species Lates calcarifer. The sequence goes on along the minus strand of NC_066855.1, from coordinate 9,636,023 downwards.
TCCCAGTCTTTGTGTCCTCTCCACCTTGTCTTGCGGTGTGTATGAGAAACAGGAGGAGAGAAATATTATTATCTCTTAAAGAACACTCTCAGACTATGACATCCAATAACACTCTTCTCCTCTCTATTTTCTTTCTACATTTTGTCTCTCTCTCTCCTCTCATAGAGCTCCTGTAGCTGCCTCACCCTTTGCACTGTCACTCCTCTACTTATTTATCTCTTTCTTTTCCCCCTTTCTCCTACCTGTTTCACTTTCTCTGCCTATTTCACTTTTCCAGAATAAAAACTTCTGAAGGAAAGTGAACCACCAGTAAGGAAGATACTCTTTTACACTTTAAGTGTGGTTAATGTAAAGGACCACTGCAGCCATGTTTCAGCTTTCAACAAAGCCCCAGGCAAACAACTGTCCTTTTTACATTGTATTTACCCAGCATCTTTGAAATATAGTAAACCTAATTTGGCATTTCAGAGGTTTAAATGTCTTGCCTGAACTTAGACAAAGCTTCCCTGATGATTGATAATCTGAAAATTTCCATTTCCTTTAACTTGATTCATCCTGATACTGTGTTCATGTTAGCCCATTTCTTGTTTCTGTTTGTATTGCCCTATCCAATCAGTAGCCACATAGTTTTCTTGTCACCATCCGTTTTTAGTCAACACAGTAGCTGTGGAAGTGGCCACTAAAAGCACTTCACTGAAACTTGCTGATTTATGAGTCATTTCTGTTGAGTCACAATAGTCTGCACTACTCTGTCATTTTAGTCTTGCTAATTTTAATGGAAGTTGCAAAGTAACTCCTGCCTTAAAGCTTTGATTTGGTCCAATGTTTCTTCAGCCAGCCAAAACGGCTGTGAAGGGGCATCACAGCAGACTTCTATAAATCACAAGAAAGAAAAACACTACTATTGTTTTTTTTTTTTTTTTTTTACATTTCAGCAGTTTTTTAGCATCAAAAAATGCAAGCCTGTCAAATAGTAACAAAAATAATAGTAGTAATTCCAGTTTCTTACAACTTGGGTCTTCATTGTGGGTTCAGTCATCATTTTGGTTATGAGAACACTCACTAAGTAATTTCTGAGAACATGACAATGTTGCTAAAAACAAAATCTAATAAGCCAAGAAGAACAAGGTTAGTCATGTCATCCGAACTAAAAGAACTAATTTGAACACAATTCATATACCGTATATCCAATCCACCCCCACTCTTTGTTATTAATCCTGCCAACTATGGTGAAGAACCCAAAATACCTCCACAGCCTTGCTCACTGGTTTTCTCCTCCATTTTTTTTCATTAGCTTAATTTACTGATAGGTCAACAGGACAGCAGCGTAGGTAAAGCTGGGAGGGAATTGTAGGAACACCCTCTGCTTGACCACAAATCAAACTACTTAGCTGGCCTCAAAGCCGGCCTATAAACTGTGATGGGGAGTTTTTAACCATTCACCTTTGTTTTCTCCTCTAAATAAGCTACATTGCTAAATTGGGGGTTTCTGTAAAACCTGTGTAACTGTTTGTCTTCTTTATTTATGATGTGACCATGTTCCCAGATCTCAGATATTAACTTGGTGAGTACAATGTAATAATTTCCAACAGCAATGATGGCTAGAATTATGAAAACAAGACACAAATTGTGACATACTGTAATTGTACGGTTAAAAGAGTTGTTCGAGTGCAGTAAGTCATGCAGATGTTGGTAGATACATGTTGCCCTGAAATAATCACCATTATACTACAGCACATTGTAATTTTCTTTGCTACATCTCATGGCTATTAACTGCTTCAGTGACCCACATTTGCCTATGATAATCTCTGCTGTAGCGAGGATCAAACCTGCGTCTTCAAAATTACATGACAGCCGCTCTCTCAATATATCTTGTATTTCTCTTTCTCAATTCAGTTTCAATTAAAGGCAGTCGGCTTTGCTGGCTGTTGAAAACAATACATATTCCCATAGATGTCAAGAGATGTCTGTTTTCTAGCAAAAGCACACAACAAGAACTGAAGGGAAAAAAGCAAAGCAGAGAAGCAGACTCTCTTTGGGACAATGAAGACGCTCTGTGTATGTGGGTATGAGAGTGTGTAATGACATGCAGCACACTGAGGTTGAAAGCTAAGCTTAACATAAAACATTTCCAACCCAGTCAGCTGAAACAGTAGCACTGCTTGCAAGCTGTTTAGTGCCACTGTGTGTTTGCATGTGCATGGGTACATGTTCACTCATTCTGAAGACCCATTAAGATGTGTGTGTGTGTGTGTGTGTGCTTGGTATCTGACAGTGAACTTGATAACAGACTATCAGGGTTCGTTTTATCTGGCTGTGTATCATGATTTGATCAAATTGCCCAGACATGATCATCAGTGACATGCTAGTCTGGCAGGACAGATGTGATTCTATCACTTCATAATGACAATGCATCTGGAAATGACTTGTTGAAATTGTATTAGCAGGCTGGCAGTGAAACCTGCTGCTGACAGCTCAACAATCAGATGATTTTACTCAAAATCACAGGTGAATCTCACAAGAAATTTTCGACATCTGTAAAGTAATGTCAGCGCTTCAAAGGGAGGTACTTTTTTGCACATCAGATTTACTGCAGCTGTGAAGGGCAGTGGTCAAATCACAGACTGTAGATGAGACTGACATGTCATTCTTGCAGCTACAGGTATTTCATTACAGTAACTCTCAGCATCTCTCAAGCTGTTACAGATGACATTCCTGGTAAGAATCACCTGTCAAACTCACCCTGTATAGAGTGTTGTAATAAAAAGATCCTATATCTTTATGTCATTCAAATGTGTATAAGATGGGAAAAAGATATATAATAAAGAGAAAGAGGCATAAGTCAATGTACATGACTGTGGCTTATCACACTGCATGTTCTGCAGAGGTCTGTGCAAGATTTGGTTTCAGCAGACTGACAAATTGGGTGAATTACTGGAATAATATTACTTTTACATGATGCTATGCCATAACATTTTGTCTGAATTACTTTTTTTTTTTTTTTTTTTTTTTTACTTACGCATGAGGCTCAAGGACTTGAAATGAATTCACCTACATGAAAACAAAGAGCTCACTCTGGCGCTGAGTACCACTTAGATCTAGTGAGTGATCTGCAGATAGCAAGCCTTCAAAGTGGACAGAGATGCATTGTAACTTCAGTAATTTTCATAAGTAGGAAGACATTTGGTCTACAATGAAGCAATTTTAGATACATGGTGAAACATCCTCCATTCTAAAACTATGGGCCAACAAATCCCTTTTGACCTGATGTAGCTGGGTGACCTTCACAAAATACTGTATCTGATATGTAAGTTGAGTAAAGCATTGTATTTCCTCATTAATATGCCTCAGATGTAGGAGACTGTGTACACAACTACCTCTGCATACTTTTCTGGCACAATTACAACAAGAGAAAAGAACTGCACAGGTGTCATCATTTTAAGTCAGTAGATGTGCCAGCATCTTTGAGGAAAAATGCTTAAAGATGCAGGACAAATACACATGACTGGGGTTTCTATTTTCACCACAGTTGGCTACCATAGGTTCTACTGTAAACACGACAGGGGACTACTTGTGGTTAGTATGCTTATTACTAATGTGGATGGGTTAGTGAATTATCTAACTGTACAGATAACCACTTCTACAGTGGTTACTATTCCATTCCATATTACATCAATAAATCCTGTACACTTAGGTAGCACCACATATTTTATTGGGAAAAATGTCTCATGTTCATGGCCTTATTGTATGTATTGTAAGTACCTGCACAATGACAACAGAACCCTCTAGAAAAAAGTCATAAAAATTCAGCATATATTGTGAATAAAAATATCACTCTACAAAAATGTTTGTTTTAGAAATCTTTCCACTGCACCTATTCATCCACCTAAGTATTACCATTATTTTGTCTTGGAAAAAAAACAATACATTCACATGACCTTAAAAGACAATGCAGACCACTATGAATGCAAAGACAATGCGGTCCAAGGGGAAAAGATATAATTAACTACAGACAACAATGAAAATTAGTGTTAATAGAAGACAGACTGAGAACAACAGAAAGACAAACCTTTCAGAGCTAAGAATCAATATGCGGAACTAGAGACAAATGAGTATTTATAAAATATGAGTACAAACTACCAACTAGATCATGTTTGAAGTCTGGAACGAGTTACCTTTAAACATGTTGATATTTAACAAATATGGAAGGATGTTTGCAGACAGCTGCCTACTGATAGGAACAGACAGATGTAATATGTAATTGTACAGAGAAAGTCTGTGATCTTACAGAAAGTAACTATGTAACAGTGAATATCAATGAAATGAGGTGGAGAGTTATGTCACTGGTTATAGTCCTGTAACAACAGGAATACTATAGCAAAACTCATCCATGCAAAGAAAATATAAGGATTTCCCCATCAAACATAGTTCAATCCAAGTTGGCAGGTTTAATAATGTTCTTCACTCATCTGATTGATTTTCCTTCTCCCACTCTGTACATCTTGAATCAACCAGTTTAGAAGCCTAGAAAATGTGTGTTAAAGCCATCCCGAAGTTGTTATCAGTGGGCAGATCAACAGGGTCTTGTCAAATTTCTTCAAAAAACACAATGCCCGTAGCTGACTGATTATAATTTGTTGTTAACGGGAATGTCAATTACTTGGCAAGGATGTAAAATGGTAATGACAGTAGTTGAACTGAAAGTTAACCAGGGGATATTTCATCTCTTCTAATCGTTTTATTTCACAGTGCCCATCTGTAGTTATTTAAGCCAGTTTCTCTCAGTATTAATTACAGAACAAGTCCTGGAAATATGGTTTGGGTGGGTGGGTAGGGGACTTAAATAATGGCTGAGGAGGATAATGAGTAAGCCTCCCAACAATTGCTTTGATGTCATAGCTGGAGCCAGGCTTTTGAATTCCTCATACTGGTTCACGTTCACTGAAATGGAAGCGCAAATTAAAAAATGGACTTAACCCGTTGACCTGATTTCCTCCTCACGCTTCACCACTCCTTTAAGCTGTCCCTTGTCTTGTAATGGTCAAACAGAAATAGAATAAAGTAACAGAGTAAAGGTCCTTTCCAGCTATAATATGACCGTATTTATTATGGCCATATAGGATATGACCTTCTTTGCTGTTTCACCTTCTCCCTTTCTCATAACAAGTACCATTTGTGAGGGCAAACATTTTTGTTCTACCCATAAGGTTTATATTGGGCCAAGTTCATTCTCTTTCTTATGTAGAAAACATGAAGTCAGGTTGGAAGAAATCATCAAATCATCACAGCATCCCACTGAGCTATTTTGAGCAGCAGTCCCTTGACAGCTCCGCAGCAACTACGCAACAACGTTAAGAAATTCCCCTCTGTGTGTTTTCCATATCAGAAAGGCAAAGGCTAGAGCATTGTCGACTGAGAGGGGAATCGTTTCTCAAGTTCCTCCACGATGGAGTTCATGTTGGGGTTGGGTTGAATCTGTGGAGGATCCACTCCTTCTCCACCTCCTCCTGTTCCTTCTCTAACTCCCTCTCCTGCCTCCCCTCCACCCCCTCCCTCTCCGACTGCTAATGCATCCAAGGAGTCGAGGGAATCCAGAGAATCCAGAGAATCCACCGAGGCCCGGCTCTTCATGACCTTTTTGAGCGGGATCTGTTTCTGATCTATCTGACTGAACATGTTGGCCACGGACTTCTCGATATCCGCAATGTTTTGGATGTTCTTTAAGATTCCTTTCAGCTCTTTTCGGGGAGGTTCGGGCTCCACAGGAAGTGGAGGTGGTGGCGGACGGAGGGACACGGGCCGGAGAGCTGGCGCCTCGGAGAGTGATGGGAGGACAAAGGTGGATGGGCGCAGAAGTGAGGGCGACAGCGGTGGAGGGAGAGGTGGGGGTGGGGGAGGTGGGGGAGGAGGAGGAGGAGGAGTCGGTGGGGCCTGCTTTTCTGTATGGTTGGAGTGCGATGAAGCAGGGTGGGAAGGAGGAGGGGAGGAAGGGTGGTGTGGAGGAGAAGATGAAGGAGGGAGAGGAGCAGATGTAGGAGGTGGTGGAGGTGGTGGGGATGCAGGTGGTGGCGGTGGCGGAGGAGTTGAAGGAGGATCAGGGATAACCTCTAGATGGACCTGAAGTCTGTCTTCCGCACTCTGGTTTCCTGTTAAGTTTGCCCCGAAGCGCCGCAGCACAGGGGGAGTTGGCTTGTGACTTGGTGGAGGAGTTCCTCCATCACTTTGGGTGATGATGATACTCGGGGGACCTTCTTTAATATGAGAAATTTGGATGTTATGGGTTGGGGTGTGCTTTTGATGCTGAGGAGACTCAGGGAAAACAGAAAGTATGAGATCAGGCGACAAAGATCCTCGTGAATCTCTGTTTTGCCTTTGTCTCATTTCCTGGAGTGCCTGTTGCTCAAACTGTCTGGCTTGTTCTTTGACTGTCAGTTTGGGTTCCAGACTTGGGCTTGCCAAATCTGAATCCAACCCACGGTCAAATCCTGAATCCAGGCCGGCATCTTTGCTCTCCTTAAATTCAGCCTTAAGAAGCTCCAGCTCCCACTGCACAGGATCCATTACCACTTGGCGTCTCAAAGCATCGTACATCTCTCTTCGATGTAACCTTGATGGTAGAGTCCAGCTGTGTCCAACCCCAGATCCCCATCCACTGTCACTGCCGCTGTATCCACTGAACCCCAGATCACCTCCAGGGGAGCTAAGCCTCAGCCAGGCCTCTCGAAGGCCTTTCCTGGAAGGGGAGAAATTCCCAAGAAGGTCTCTCCTTCGATGGCTTCTTCCAAGAGTCTCTGGACTACTCAAAGTCCCGTCCTCATGGTAGATGGGATTTTTGATGGTCAGAGGGTTTTCATCAGAAAGAAAGGTAATGTTGGACTCAGACTTGGGCAGGTTGTTGAGCACCCCTCCGTTAGCAACACACTGCCGATGGGCAGCGATTGCACGGGTGGCAAAATCTGAGATGAGACGCTGACGGTCACTTTCATCCAAACTGCCACCACTCCCACCACCACTGTGGTTTGACCGGCTGGTACATGGATTAAGGAAAAAATGAGAAAAAAAAGATGGAATGAAGGGAAAAATAATGAAAGAATTACAGATAAAATAGAGGAGGGTACAGTGAATTGGGAAGACGTAATTATAATGAATCAAAGCTACATGAGGAGGGAGATGGAATGAATAAAATTTAAATGAAAGAGTAGTGAATGCACAGAATGGTAAAATGAAATGTTTTGTAAAGGGTAGCAACAACAGAGACATACATAAAGAGTGGTAGAGAAGGGAGATAAAACAATAGAACGTCTGCAAAAGCTCATTTGATAAAAGCAATGAAGAGAGACTCGATATTAACAGATGAATGAGGAAGGGGAATGAAAGGAAACGGATCAGGGATCTTAAACAAGGTATAAGTATTTTATATCTGTGCTGTTTTTACCAGAGGGGCAAGAGTTGAAGCGTTAAAAAATAGTCTTGAAAAACAAAGGAGGAGAATGCAAATAGATTTTATGTATGCTAAAAGTGGTGCACTACAAAGACGCCACTCTATCACGACTATAAACAATGCAAGATCTGTTGGGGCAGGGACAGGCAACTGTGTGCCATGGAGTTCTGAGAGCATACACATTTCCATTTCCAACAAAAGACTGATTATATCCTGGTCTCTGGTTGAAGGTGTGCTAATTACTGAAATCTCTGGCATAGTTTGTGACTCTGATGAAACTCTGCAGACTCTTGGTACTATGCTAAGGCAACCAATGCAAATTAACCAAAGTTATTGTTCATCACTGAACTGCCAAATGCACAATCAACCACTAGCAACACAACTTTGCTCTATGATCTACCAAAGTATAACTTACCTCGCACATAATACAACAATAACCGCTGAGAAGCACAGACACAAACACAAAACTAAAGCAAGGAAACTGTCACAGCATAGTGACAAACTAGTCACAGATATGAAGCAATTTTCAGCATCCTACTCACTTTTGTCTGTCAGTCATGGATAAGGGTAGATGGATGAGAACAAAGTAAGATAGATGTCAGTTATCATGAGAACAGGAAATGTGAAATGATGAAATCACAACAAAGGATGGTGTTAAAAAAAAGCTACGGTGGCAGAAAATGTCTATAAAACATGGTAACAAATCAGAGTTAAAAAGTAGTGGAACACTGGGGTGAACTTTGTCAATTTTTCCACCATATTACAAAGCATGTAATGTATTGTAATGTGTTGTGTTGCTAAATAACATGAATTTTGATTTAACTTTAATTTAATTTTAATTTTAAAAAACATGCGTCATTCAATGTGCTGCTAATAATAAGTTAAGGGACACTTCATTTTCTATAGGTAATTGAAAACAGACAATGAAATCCCAGTCTGTCAAGAGCTAAAGGTAATTAAAAGGAGAAGAAATACTTTGAAAATCAGTCTACTGAGCAGTTTGATAATGGACCTTAATTATGAATGTTCAAACTTTAGCGCTTTGCCAGGTTTTATGCTCTTTGGGGATTATGTAGTCCTTGCAACACTGCAGTGATACAGAACATACGCACATACAAGTATTACACAAGATATACGAAACACACAGACCCACACACACTGACACCAACACATACTCAATACCTTCCCCACCACAATTAAACATGCTCTGCAGCTTATCAATGGAATTAATTATCGCCTAGGGTGGTCTTTATAAATTATGGGCTGCATTTATTTCAATTATCTCATATCCAAGTTCATTTCCGCACACATTTTTCAGAGAATCATTTGGGCTGGCTAGTCTCACATGCATGCACATACACACACACACACACACACAGATAAAAACACTCACTCTTACACACAGTTGGAAATCCTGTGTTGTCATTTGGAGATAGTACCTACCATCTTGCATATGAATTGCTCTCATGTTAGTGGGAGAGGAGAGGCATATCAAGGACAGACAGGAAACCGGTGATGCATGTAATGCTGATAAGACTTCCTCTTAACTTCTTCTTAACACTCCAGTAAGGAATTGTGAATGCACTATCTGTAGTGAGTTTGTGCGTATGTGTGTGGTTGAGAAAACTTGCAGATAAAAGTTAATATGGTCCCTCTACATACAGACACTATTAGACTCTCGTTTAACCAAACCAACATGAATCAGACCAGTAGAAATTGGCCAGTGGACAAATTAAACACAATTTGCTAGAAGATACACAGAAACAGGGGAGCTAAACTGAGTGGCGAAGCAAATATGACTAAATTGCACAATAATACAGAACTTTTTGGGGCAGCGTATTACAGATGAATAATAATGCCCTTCAGCACTGATAAGAGGAGATGTAGGAGAATTAATAATAAATAAAAGTAATTTCTCCATTATCACCAAAAAGCTTATTTATATTGCCTCAATTTACTCACCATGGTCCATGGCCTTATGATTAGCAATGCTAGAATATGAAAAACAAATTGCTCACAAAGCCAGTATTCACAAAACTCATTGCAATCTTTCATGAAGGCTGATAAAGAGAAAGGTCATTCTTAGAGGGTCCATTTGGAGGACATCACTGAAAGTTGAGATATTTCAGTAAATGTGCTTTGAACATACTGTATGTGTTTTACTGGTGATTACAGTGATTGCAGCATCACTGAAGGCCACCAGTGGATGAAAATGTTGAAGTACACTTGAGAAGCTGAACACAAAGTGAATATTGTTCTGTAAGCAGATCAATGACCTTCATCTGTCTTTTGTATAGTGAGGACATTGGTATGCATTACATACAGGCAAAATGACAAGGGAAGAAATGAATGTCACTGAACTGTGTGAGGATAAAATTGTTGAGTTTATCTACGGCTGTTAACACATTCAAAAATTAGAGCTTTGTTTGGTGTTAGTCTGATGTGAGGTTACAAGGCTCTGCTTGATTAATCCAAGATTGTGTCATCTCTGCATAATGTCAGTTTCTTTGGCCACTGCAAAATGTGAAATGAGGGAAGTGTCTCTGGACTACAAAAAAGCTCCAAAGGCCACAGTCACAAATGTCTGCTGTTACTTTTAGACATTTCAACTCAATAAATCCTTGGAAGGGCTCTTAGATTAAGAGTGATTTGGGAAACATCAAAAAAGCAGGTCAAGTGTGATGAATCAACAAGAGCTAAGCACTGAGTAAATAAGTCTCATCATTTATCAGTTTGACGTGAAACTGGCTCAAGACCTTGACCAGTTAGTTAAATTGCCAAGCCCCTGTATGTTGGCAAGCCTTTAAACATGGCTGTTGGACAAGTGTGACGATAATGTGAGTGTGTGTCGATCATTTACCCCAAGAACAGCCGTGCTCTATTTTCCTCATTAATGCTGTTTTGTTTACTCACTAGGTGCACACTTTCATGCATGTAATGCATCATAATTTATGACCACAGCTTTGGCACCGCTGCATTTTGGTTTCCACTACAAACATCTTTGTGTTGTGATCGCTTTCATCTTCTGCATTTTTGTGCTTGAGAGGATTTTTGATTTAATCTTTATGCTATAGATGGAGTTTATTGTTGTGTTTGAGGGCTTTATGGCAGTTTTCCTGCTGTATGCATTATTTCCTTCCTTTTTATTTACGTGTGACAAGGATTTATGTTATAATTTTCATTTACTGATAGCTTTTCGTATGGATTAATGTTAGTGTTTTATGATATGCTGATTCTGTAGGAATTCCTGCTGTTTGTTTTTGAATGTTAGGAATAACAAATCTTTTGAACTGCAATTCCAAAGTGTGGTGCATGACAGAGCAGATGTATTTTTGTATGATAAGTGTCTGTCTCAACACATGCTGATGAAGATCTAAATATGAAAAGCGTGGTTTTATGACTGAGCAAATTGTATTCAAATATTCAGATTTTTTTATTCTTGTCCTCTCATTTTTAATGCATGAAAGAGGCGAAATTGGAAAAATATGAGATTTATGATTGACCTTAGTTTTGTGAATAATAGCTTTAGTCTGCAGAGACTCAAGGATTTGCATTTTCCATGGCGATCGTTAAAAGGCAGAGAGATGTAATACTGTGGGACTGACTGCATGTGTGGACACTGTAAAGCACCCAGAGTGGGAAAGGGGCACACTGCCAAAGGCTGGAGTTTAACAGCCACAGAAATGTGAGCTAATGCCTGTGTTTTGGCCCATCAGTGTAAAATGCCACTTTCACACTTCACTTACATGGCGTTGTCACCCAGCTCTTCATACAGGTTGTTGGCAGTGCCTCCCCCAGGTTTGCCCGTTGGCATTGCCATCTGGATACGGGCTGTTTTGGCACACTCTGCCTGGCGTCTGGACACAGCAGAGAGGAAACAGAGGGTTGGATATCTAAAGTTAGAGTGAAATCCAGACCATAAAAAGTAGCAGAACGGTCATAGAAAGGGCAGGAGGTCATTAAAACTTATTTTTAATATTGTACAGTACACATTTTGCTGGACCAAAAATGGCAAACAGATGAGTCCTTCTGACTTTGGCGATCTCTCTGTTGTTGTCAGCTTGTACTTTGTGTTTATTGCTTAGCAAATATCTGCATGGTAAAACAGTAATCTGTAAAACATGGCAGTAGACTCTTAGTCTGTCAGATATCCTGAAAGTTTATGTCCCTCTTCCTTGACTTAAACACTGAATAAACATTGTGATTCATGGGAATGCTGAACAGTGTCCACTGTGGACACAAGTGGCAATTGCAAGATAATGGCACACTGAATTTCTCTTCATTTTGCAGTATTTCCTTGAAGCAGTTGCTTTCATGATCATAATGAGGGACCTGACAGAGCTTATGGGCAGAGACCACAAGCTGGAGTCAACAAACATCTGTTTCCTGGTGAGGTACCATGTGTTTGCCTTGTGTTGTACTTGTGCATGTCTAAAACCACCAGAATGTTCATTTGCTAATATGCTAGAGTCATAACCTCTGCAAACTGACTCAGTAATATGAGTTACAAAGAAAAATTCTCTTATTTTATCTTTGTTGACATTAGTCACTACAAGCTACTGGTCATACCAAATAATGTTCTAGCGGCTTTGATTCCTATATGCTCATACACACACACACACACACACACACACACACACACACACACACACACACACACACACACACACACACTCTAATAAAAGCACTGGCTTTGGACATTTACTGATTCCATGTTCTTCAGGATTCATTTGTTTGATTGTCCGCTGTCCTTTCTGTTTCACCGCCCCTCCTGATCTCATCCATTTTATTGTACAATGAAAGTCAACAGATTAATCATGATGAAAGGTGTTTAAGAGAGCCATCACATTAATATTTTAGCATGGGAATATGAAAGCAGTACTCACTCTTTGAATCTGGTGGTATATGACAGATGTGGCAGTTGAGAGATAGAGAAAGAGAGAAAAGGATTAGTGATTATTTGAACCATAAATCACACAGCACCTCTTGTTAGTCAGGTTTACTTACTGCAATTTACAATCAAAGACAGACAATTGGTCTTCATTACAGTCATATAACAACACTGACTAGTAATTATTATGCTGATGATTACTACACTGTTTCTCTTTCTTCAAATCTTTTCTCCTTTCTACTCCTCTGCCATTTGTCTCTCCTTCTCAGCAGGATGAGAAGCTTTCTCAAAAACGCACTGATCCAGTTTAAATGTGTGTGTGTGTGTGTGTGTGTGTGTGTGTGAGTGCTTGTTTATGGGTGTTGGGGAGATGGCTGAAATTAATAGCCTTTCACGGTGGTTAGCTAAACAAACTATTAGAATTGGCACTGTGGGACAGGCTGCCATGCTGAATCATCTAAGGAAGTGACTGGCCCAGGTGACAAAATGATAAATAGTGCTAAAGGACGTCCTATGGGAGAGACTGTCAACTTTGTCTATTTATCTGTCTGCATGCTCTTAAAAGAACTTCATACGTTTTCTAGATGGCTCGTTATCTCTGTTACTGTTCCCATTTGAAGTCAAATCCTTCTTTTTGGACTGACAAGTTCTGAGGACCTACCTTTGTACATTATAATTCAGTAGCATCAACTTCATGTTGAAGTAGATGGTTTCCCTTCAAGTGCATTTACAGCAGTACAAATGCTCTTGAATGCATAATCCAGAAATCACACCAAACGTACCTTTCAATGAACATTCTAAGCATCAAAATACAGGATCTATTGCTGTGCTGCTTTAGTAGACTTAATAGCTGCCTGTGGGGTTCATACAATAATCCACTTCACTAAGCATACAAGAGAAAAAATGGGCAAAAAAGGAGAAGTCTGTGCATTGATTGCTTCCTGACATTTGGTAAGGACTGACACTTTTGTTAGTCCTACTAGCGTAAAGTTTGCACTATTTTTAGCACAGTGCACTGGTGAGTATTTATGGCCCTGGAGGGATGGTGTATGTACAGTTTCCATGTTCTTCATAATAAGGGGACAATGAGTGTCTATGGCACAGAGGAAGAGGACGCTATGGCAGCCTGTTAGTAAGATCAGTTCACTGTTCATTTTGGTCTATTCAGTCTATGTTGTCCCTGATTGAAGCTGACCAAAGTGTAAAAACCACCACACATAATTCCTACTTACTGTCTGTAGGTGATAATAACGATTAGTATGGCAGGGACACAGCAGATGATGATAATAACTGCCAGAGCCAACAGCGCCCCCTCTGTGTAGCCTACAGCCTGCACAGCTTTCTTTACGCTGGACACCACTTCAGGGGTTCGGATCTCCAGAATCCGTCCACCGGGAGGGAGGAAGGGTTGGAACTCTTTGTTGATGTCCAAGAGTTTCCCATCGAGAAACCTTGAGATGAAAAACAGAGAGATGTGACTGAGACTGTGTATGCTCAGCAATAAAAAACGCAAAATTCTCAACTGCAACATTATGCAAGGGTTAATGCGTGGTAGAGAGGGGCAGTCCTTTCTGGCAGCTAGATGTCAAACAGTAATTCATTCGGCAAATTGCTCACTAACACCAAGATCACAGAAACACACACCCACTCACTTGTGCTTACAAACATACTTACAAATCTATTTAGCAGTTTTCTGTTTGTATTTCCAAATGCCTTACCCTCAGTGACTCTTAGTCAAAATAAGGTCTAGCAAATTTTATTAAGAACTTTTCTTCTTGTATGGATAAGCTGCCAGGGAGTACAAGACTGACTGCAACAAAATACCTGAAACATTGTGTGAATGGCAGCACACCAAAAACCTGAATGAAGCCAATTAATTTAGGAATTGCTTAATTGCGAAGTAATTTAGGTTCGGTCCTGTCCCATTTTATGATAAAAAAGCTTTTGGAGAGCTGCCATTTTACTTTTCATGGATTTGTTGGCAATGTTCTTACTTGTACAACTCCTGTCTAGATACAGCTCTATTTGTCAGAGGGTCAATAGCATAAATCATGAGGTCCGACTTGGTGTAGTCTTCCTGCTCCATTCCATCACCATGGCGGTGTGGCCCGATGGTTTCCACGACAACCTTAGCCCCCGGTATCTGATCTTGGACGTAGCGTTCCAAAATGCTGTGGATTAAAAATAATGGATTTTGATTGATGGGATCACATCACAGGATGCCAACATGACTGAGACACACACACACACACACAATTATTATATGTACACATTTACAAAAATATACCTCTGTGGACAACAAGTAGTACTTAGACACATGCAAAGACACAGCTTTCACACACCAGTCACACCACACACCATATAGACACACACATTTTTTTCAGTCTGTCAGCTTGGCACACCCATGCTGTGTGATATTGATTTCTGTCCCCTAAGAAACACCTGCTCACAGCAGGAATGGTCCCACTAAGGTGTGTGCAGTATGTGTGTGTGTGTGTGTGTGTGTGTAAGAGAGAGAAAGGGAGTGAGGCAGACAGTAAAACATTATTATCATGTTACGGGTATGATGCAAAAGAAGGCAGCAACTTGACTGAGCAGCGGCACAGCGTTTGTGTCTGCTGGTGCAGAGAGGCCGGTGAGAGCGAACATGGCAGAAATATCCTACTGTATAATGAATAATGCATTTTGTGTTTAATATTTACATCTTGTATTTCTTCAAATGAATGACACTACATCCGGCAGACTTTGGAGGGAGATATCTCGATTTGAGCAAACTCCTGAAACAATCTGAGGTCTCACTAGAACAAAGTCAGATTATTGTGCATTTAAAATGCTACTATGATGTTGATATGGTCATTTTTTTTCAGGGTTGGTGTCCCAGATATTTTGAGCAAAATGTGGCAAATTTAAATTTGAGCGTGTTGCCGTCAAGAGATGGAAATTGAGGGAGGGTTGAAAACATTATGGAAATTCAGCCTGAGAACATTCCATGGAAAATATGTCCCCATACTCCTATACAAGGATCCCTTAGATATTATCATCTCATAGCCTCTAAATTTCAATGCAGACAAAGGAGAAAACAACATCTAAATGTAATAAAGTGCATGATAAACATGAATATGGAAACATCTGTATCCACAGCTTGGTCCTTCAGTTGCTTTATTATATCAACATGGCCATTGTTTGCTGTGTAACTGTGGTGGTCTGATGTCTGACCCTGTTACAGTCCCAGTGTGGGTTCTAGTTCAGCTAAGCACTTGCAGCATTATTCCTACTGGGATACTTTATATAATAAAAGTACTATTTTTAAATGTGGTATTGTTTGTGCTCTTTATCAAGTCTTGTTCCCCATGGTGGCAATTACAGCTTGAGTTCTTCCTATGAAGACGCACCATGGTTAATTAATATGGAGGAATCATGGATTGGTGTAACTGAAAAATACAAAACGGCATCAATGTTAAAACTTAATTTCAGTACTATTTGACTGATTCAATGTACACCTACTCTTATAGAGAACTGTAACTATTTCTAATATATTACTGACTTATCAGGCTTGCAGTGACAATGTACATAAGGGCAGCCAGATGTGTTTTTAACCTCCTATATAGACAGAGCATTTATTTTCCAAGGTAAGCAGGAAACTGTCAATCAAAGTCTAGCAATACGTCTTATATAAGCAGAGGGTCAGTAGTTGAATAGACAAGGTGTCCATCAACAATTATGAGCAATGTTGATGGGCAGGTAGGCACAATGAAGGATCAACCATACAACATAATATACCTTACCTGAGCAGCTTGTCTTTGTTTTTCTCCACATAAGTTGGAGGGACGTTTGATACGACAACCTGCATGTCCAGCTGGTTTACGACTGACACCTACACAACAGAAAGACAAACAAGATGCAAACCGAGCTCATTCCTGCAAATGAATTGAGCTGTGAACACTGTGTTCAGCTATGAATTACTTCTTTATCAGACTAAACCACTGAGAAAAAGTTGGAAAAGATAACATTTCCAGTCCAGTCATGCTTCAAGCTTGTGCAAAATTGAGTTTGTTTTCATAGTCACATATTTATCTACTTTAAGGACGATGACGAGAGCAACATAAATCCCACTGGAATGCGGTCAAATCATCTCAACCTAATTTATTTTAAGGAAATGTATAAGATAAAATAAGAAATTATTATAAACCTGCCAAAAGTGTCAAAAAATATACATATACACACCACTATCTCCGCCTTGCTGCTGTGCCCTTGACCATAGTTGTCTGTAGCAACCACCTCAAACTTAAAATACGACCTCCTCATGTTGCGGTACATGATTGCGGTCTTCACCACACCGCTGTAAGGTTCGATGACGAAACCGTCTTTGCTGTCTTTTGGGTCTCTGCCAGCGGGAGGGGGAATGATCAGCCGGTACATCATCGAACTGTAGTTACCAGTGTCTTTGTCCAGAGCCTGGAAAAGGAGGAGAATAAGACTCACTAGAGTGTATCATTATAGTAACCATCAATGCAATGCTGCCGCAAAATATCATCACCATAACCACTACTGTCATGAAATGTCATCATCATGCACGCAAACAACACTGTGATCAAGTCATTGTTGGCATTATCATAATAAACAATTCTATAATTTCTGATGATTATAACTCCTCTGCCTCCTGATCATCATAATAGCTTTGATTACAGGTGTTGCAGCTGATCGATACAGGACACTGCCATGTGTATTGATTAGTTCAGGACTGATAACCTGTCTTGTATTTTTCACTAACTAAAAGTCACATTTTCTTTATTTTTTGCTTGTGGGGAAACCTACTCTGAGACTTGTACTTGTAGAGCTTGTACCGTTTGATGTAGTACTCTGAATCAGCAGTAGGGGGTAAAGTGGTCCTCTGAGCTGTACCAAGGTCTGTTCATCTGCTCTGTCATTCTGGCTAACAATCAACTCTCTCCCACGTTCACACATACATGCAAACCTCACATTCACACCCAGACACACACTCAGACAGACATTGATTTATCGCTGGGTCTTTACAAGAAGGGCTGGGAGAATAGACTACAGATTCAGCTCTGAGACAGCCACCATATCAAAGGTAGCACTGTACTAGGAAGAAACAAAAAAATGTGTTTTTCTTATGGCCAGGGAATAAGAAAATAAAAGCAAGGAAGAAAAGAAGAGTCAAAAGAAATAAGGAGGCATAGATATAAAGCTAAGGGAATAAGGGAGGAAGGGTGGACGGAGGGAAGAATTGATCTATTTTTTGTGTACATACAATACTTGCAGTGGTTCCTGGCACAGTTCGGATAACTTCTCAGTGATGCATCAATATCTGCAGTAATATCAACCACCTGTTTAAACTGCAATAACACAGGTGTGGGGCATAGACATGAGTATTTTCTACTCGGCTGAGGGTAGAGCTGTGGTCGAAATCCACGAGCATGTGAATTCTAAGCAGGTTTTGCTTGTGTGGTACGTTGTAAAATTACAGTATGTATACTGGAAACAGAATCATTGATTTTTGAGCTGAGTTCGTAAGCTGTAAAAGTCTTATTGCCACGTTCATGTATTTCATCACTTCCTGCAAGTATGTTGATTTCTTATGATTTCTATGCTCTAACTCCAAAAACAGCATATAATAAAATGAAACAATATATCCTCACAAATCAACACACTAGCAAGTACTGCAAACATTTCAGTTCCTTTAAAGCCCTCCTTTGGCCCATTCTGTCAGAAAATCAACAATTTGGAAGATAAAATAAAAGTAACCACTCTGATTCCCCCCTGCACATCTGAGCCTCATTCAAAAGCAGTCTCACATGATGAATCACTTGGTGAGGAAGGCTGTGGTCAAAGACATTGTGTAAAAATAATGTAGCTGCATGTGAAACCCATTGTGTGGTGCCAGTGCACAGCATATAACAAAAAGGCAGAAACACGGCTCAACTTTTTCTTCAGTGGCGACTGACAAGGCACTGATAACTATAACATGCCAGCCCACACTCCAGATCTACTGTTCTACTGTTTACCTTGGGGACATCATGAAGAATAAAATGAATATTGCTGTACTAACTTTCTAACATTGCATGATCCTTTCCAATGCTGTCAGATGTTGTGTCATTTGATTAAACTTGACTTCCTGGATAGTATATTATATTCTCACCAGTAGCTCGAGCAAACACACCCACACCTCTGCAGATCTTTGATTTAAAAAAAATATATATATATTTTTTAATGAAGGGCTATTTTTGGTTTGAACACCCACTAAAAAGGAGGCTTGAGGGTTGGAATTAGTAATTAACTAGAATTACAGCCTTGCAGTCGTATGCCTCCTCCAAACAGTCCAGTTACAGTTAATTAGTGTGTGAATTCTTGAGTTATGGCAAAAACGTGTTCAGTTCATCTTTTGAGTCCAAGTGAACATTTGTGCCAAATTTGTAGGGAATTTGTAGGGAATTCCTAAGGCCTTCCTGAGGTGTTGCATTCATGACCGAAAAAACATGATTTTTGAGTGCACAGTGACCTTGACCTTTGACATCTGACCAACCAACTAATCACTTCACCCTTGAGTCCAACTGAATGTTTGTGGCAGAATCAATGAAATCCCCCTCAGGTGTTCCTGATACATCGTGTTGACAAGAACATGAGGTCACTGTGACCTTGACCTTTGACCACCAAAATGTATTCACTTCATCATTCAGTCTAAGTGAACGTTAGTATCAAACTTGAAGAAATTTCTGATGCGGATGCAGAGACATAAAAAACAAGAGGGAAAAGCTGAAGAAAGGAGGAAGAGTACATTCAGTGCCTCTGTATTTGCATTGGTTATGGTGGGAAAAATGACAGGAATATCCTGAGAGGGCAAAATGTGACACAAATTGATTTAGAAGAATAAAAGAATCTTTGGAGGTAACGAGTGGGTGACTCATCTGCAGTCTAATCAATATCTGTATTCTGGTGTCATCTGAGGGACAAAAAGACAGATGAACTCCTGCACGTGCACTTGAACACAGATACTCTGAGGGCATGACAGCCCAGCACAGATAGGAAAATGTAGCCCACTACACACACACACACACACACACACACACACACACACACACACACACACACACACACACACACACACACACACACACACACACAAAACTCATTAAGACAATGCACGTGCTTCAGACAGATGTGATGGAATTAGTTAGATTTGAGTGAAGCCACTGAGATTGAAAATGCACATCTCTCAAACTTTCTCTCCATCTTTTGTCTCGCTCGCTCCTTAGCGAGGGTGCCGCCAGCACCACCCTTGTATCCTTCTCACCCCAATCCCATCTTTTCATCCACCCATGAATCATGTATGCCTTATACTGTCCAATCAGTTTGTTGCTCAGTGGGATACCAGTTAACTTTATCTAACCATCAATCCTCTCTCTTCCTTTCAGCCTCCAGATCTATTGCCTCTCTCCCTGTGATGACTGAGCCTGACTGAGCGGGCTAGTAGTTCTTCCGTGTCAGTCTGTTAAAGTATTAAAAGAGGTCAGATCACTGTAGAGCAGGTTATTGTAAACCAGCTTAACATACACAAAATCCCAGTGTAAAACCACCACCTCAGGTGCTTGCAGCAGAGGAGTAATAATTTGAAATACAAGATTTATGAGTGTGAAAAGCACATTTTCTATACTTGTGAAACTAATTTTAAATATGACTCTTTGTTGCATGCTCTCCCTTATTCTCACATCTTCCCTGTCACTCTCGCTGTGTATGATCTAATGAAGCAGGAATATCTAAGAATGTTCTTAAAAACTGTAATAAAATATTAAAGCACATACTTTTTTGCCTGAGACCCTGCCCAAGTCTCTTGTGGCATCCAGGCTCATTAAAACATATTTCTGCTTCTCAGATAGAGGCTGAAAGAGATACGCTCCGTGACCCATTTTGGGTCCTGAAAGGCATTTTAATAATACAGGAGTCGCTCAAGTTGTTTACAGTGATGTGAAATTCTTCCATGTTAGGTAAAAAAAAACAACAAAAGAAAGGGAAATAAAAGGATGTATAAATTAACAGAGACACAGAGGTCACTGTCGAGAGAATTCCAGAGAGTAATCTTAGCAGATAATCTTGTTGCTTAGCGGCTTTAAGATTATCTCTGTCTTAAATACACAGCACAAATACAAGCACACAAATCCACATGAGCACTGTAAGCACCCCTATGTGGAGCTGAACTAAATTTTGCTGGACTTCAGCTCCTTTTGAGACCAAGACTTAACAATGAGGGGATACTATTTTAAGCAAGAACTGCTGATGTAAGGTGATAAATAAAAGGAACTGTAGCCAAAAAAGTTGGAATACAGTAGAATTGTACGTGTAAGTATGTTTGCCTGTATTTGTACCTGCACTTGCAAGACCGAGGTGAAGGTTTTGGCATCTTCTGCAACCCCTCCAATGTAGAGAGGTCTGGTGAAAACCGGTGGGTGGTCGTTCTCATCCTGGATGTCAATCACCACCTTAGCTGTGTTAGCTAGGATGGACACACACACATACAATTAACACATTACAAAGACTAGAAAGTTGAGAAGCACAGACAGTATTTGCTTTGAAAAATCCGCAGTGTAGAGATGCTTTACAAACTGAGAAGAATTTCAAACACAGTTGTCTTAAGAGAAACAAAAGGTGTGTTTCATAGTAATGAGATGAGCTACAGAGATAAAAAGTAAACTGCGAGAAATTAATTAACAAGGACAAACACCTGCAGATGCCTCAAGTATTACAAGTGCCGCAGATATTACTGTCTTTACTTGTAGGTGATAGTATTGACATAACTACACTAAAGGTGTAGACTATTTCTTTCCTTCTCTTGAGGCTGAACAGGGTGACAAGTGTAAAACTGGTCTGACCAAGATTGAACTGCCTCTGCTAGTGGAAACTCTCCAGCTGAAGTTGCAAACCATGTCCATGAGGTGATCAGCAGCATTTTGAGAAAAAATACGCTGAGTTTATCTGGTTCTTCAGGACTGTGTGGGTGTGGTGTGATCAGATTTGATTTGATTAACAGTTTTTGGTAACACACACACACACACACACACACACACACGCAATCAAACAGCCCCACTACTGTCATGACATTTTGACTCAAATGCTTCTAAATCCTGG
This sequence comes from Lates calcarifer, assembly GCF_001640805.2. Taxonomy (NCBI): domain Eukaryota; kingdom Metazoa; phylum Chordata; class Actinopteri; family Centropomidae; genus Lates; species Lates calcarifer. The sequence goes on along the minus strand of NC_066855.1, from coordinate 9,614,550 downwards.
CAGAAAATACTGTGTTAATGTAGAGCCACACAGTGAGATTCAGATAAACAAAACTCCAAAAAGTTTACATAGTGATCAAAAAGTGGGATGGCACAGCAAGTAATGACTGGAGGCTTGTTAGCCTCACTTCCACAGCTGAGCAAAGACTCTGAAGACGAGCTGCGAGAAACACAAGGAACTGCTGAATGTCTGGGGATGCTGCATTAGAGGTGACCCTGCTCTGAGCTATTTGATCATATCTCTGAGATCAAGAAACCTCGCTGGTCATGAATATTGACAATATTGCTGTCGACATTGTGGCCTTTTCAAATTAAATCTTCAAAAATAATGTCTGCGCCAAGATTCAAAATCAAGTTTTGCATCATTAACACTGTAAGAGACACTCTGAATTACACCCACAAACTGCATGAAACTATTTAATATCTATCAGCCTCTGGTGTAATTAATCCACACTACTTCTGCATAGGACTGTGCCAATGAGCCTCCGTCAGTCACATTCAGTGATTGCAACTTGGAATGACTCGCATTCAGTCTTTGTCTGGCCAATAACAGAGAATTCTGAATCACACCCACGTGAAACTGTGACACAATACAGCAACCAAACTCTGTAAAAGGATTATGTCACAAAAAAACAAAACAAAACAACTTTGGCATGTAAAAAGAAAAACACAAACAAACAAGCAGATAGAAACATTCATCTACTTATCTACAGTAGCCATCTAAGAGACACCACACCAAAAATTAACACTGTTTACGATTCCCACCTTCACTTGAGTTAGAAAACTGGATTAACGCATTGTTAGAATCCTATTGATTTGCTGCCTGATTAAAATGCGTAGGAAAAAGAATTGAAGGAGATTTGCTAATGACTACAATGATTTGTTTTAATCCCTGCAGAATGCTTAAATTCAAATGGTTGGATGAAATGAGAACAGCATGTGGTAAACACTATAATCAAAGAAGAAAAGAGAAACCCGGGGAGCTGAGCATCAATTAAGAAGAATGCAGATATGTTTTGGGAGGAAGAAAGAGAAAAGAGAGAGGGACCAGCGGAGACGGACAGGAAAAAAGGCAGCAAGAGGAGGCGGGAAGAAAGAAAGACAGAGTGAAGAGTTAGAGACTAATTAGAGCCATTTTCGCATCAGAAATAATTTCAATAAAAACCGTGAAAACTTGTTTTGGTCGGTCCTCCCACGTTCAACTGAAGGGTAATTCATTTCTGGAAGGATCGAAACCAGGATGTAAATGAAAGAAAATGAAGATGGATTTAAGTAAAAAGTATAAACAGAAATAAAAACTAAAGACTAAGATTGTGCTTAAGTTATAGCAGGTTCAGTTCAATTTAACACTGTACCAATGTCTGGAACAGAGCAGTGCTGGGAAGTGACAGAGCAGGTCAGTGGTTCTTGTACTTGACTTAAGTATTTCCCTTTTATGCCACTTAATACTTGCACTCCACTTAATTTCAGAGGGAAATATAAGCTTGTTTATTTGACTGAACAAGCTGAAAAAAAAAATCCTTGTTAAAGACCAGATCAGAGGCCCCAATCCTTTTTGTGACCCCTTATTGGAAAAAAGGCAGAGTTTAGATGTCTATGAGCTATTACTACTTCTGTCAAAGAGATATTTCCCCTCTAAACTTCTATCAGATGCCCAAAGAGGCAAATTTATCTAATATTTCATTTAAAAAAAGAATTTATCTTGTAACCTTCTGAGGGGGCCTGACCTTGAGGTTGGGGACTACTGGACTAAACTACCAAACTGTATATAAAACAATTAAAACTAGCTCCATGTCAGTAAAATGCTGCCTACACACTGATGCACTGGTACTATCAATCTGATGATGTAATATTTAACAATCTATCAGTCACAGGGATCAGTTACTATGTAGTTTTCTATGTAACTTCTTTAAGAGCACTTTTATTTTTTATACTAATGTACATTTTGCTGATAATATTTCCATACTTCTACTTAAAAAGGGACTTTTACTTTTCATTTTTGGCATTAATGTATTGGTACTTTTACTTCAAGTAACAGTTCTAAATATTTCTTCCACCACTGGGACAAAATATCTGAAAAAAGTTACAGCTTTATAGATAAAATATTCAATCTTCAAAACTGCTCACCAGCTTTATTTGGCCACTTTGATCACTGCAAACATATTTGATATTTGTGAGTGAAACTCTGGACAGTTGCATAACTGCATATCAGAAAGACACATGTGATAGCCAGTGAGAGAGATATCTAGGAAGAGGAGGAAAGGCAAGCATTTTAAAACAGTAACAGTGCAGCCTACAGGGTTGACAGATAGCTGAGAGAGAGAAAAGGTAGTTTTGAAAGGTAAAAACAACAGCTACGGCCCAATATAAGGTATCCTCTGAGACATATAACTGTATAGACAAGGAGAAGTTGGAGAGAACTTGTACAAGGTAAAAGTAGACAGAGCTCCAGAGAGAGTGAATGAGAGAATGAGTAGCAGAGGGTGCAGAGAAAGCGAAAGCCTGAGGCAATATTATCGTAATATCACGTAGTGGAGTGATGTATTGTTGTTTTTTTTAATCCTTCAGTGTGTGTGTGTGTATAATTAGAGTCAAGAAAAAAAATCTGTGATATCTGCGGTGATGCAATCCAATGTTAGTGCTGTAATCTTAGAGGAACACGACCACGCACTTACTCTTCGAGGGAGCTCGGAGGTTTGAGGACACCACTCTCATGGAGTCCGCTTCTACCTTCAGAGTGTAGCTGGAATTGGCCTCGTAGTCCAGAGGCTTGGCTGTGGAGATCACTCCTGTTGTTTCGTTTAATGCGAACACCCCTGGACAGAGACAGATGGAGGAGGAGAAGACAGCAAGCGTGGGGATGTAGTGAGGATGAAAGAAACAGAGAGCAAAAGATAAGAGAGCAAGGTCAGAGAGGCACAGTGATAAAGTAGAGAGGATAGTTTTAGAAGAGAAAATGAGGCTGTGCTGACAGGTTGAGTTTGAGGTATTTTGAACATTATTTACATGAGAAGCTTTAGCAAAAAAACAAGTAACCTACATCTGAAACCTGTCACTCCTTGACCCCCTTTACGACCCGACCAATCATTTCAAGTGCTTAATGACAAGATAAAACCTAAATGTGATTTAATACTCTCTCATTTACTCTCAGCCACATGTCACATGAATCTTAGATCTGGTCTTGTTTCCCCAAAATCAAGGTGGATCCTACTCCAGTCTAGATAGTTGTGGTAATGCAGCTAAAGCTGTTTGGTTAAGGCCCAAAACACAGGAACAAAAGTAACTTGTAGAAGTTTACACACAACAATGACTGGCACAGATGGATTATAATTAAGGAAAAAAATGTAACTCATTTTTATGGGCTCTCACTCCCGCACAGATCAGTCAGTGGATGGGCTGATCAGAGATTAGATGAATGCTGCGACAACATGTTACGTCTTTTGTATGAGTGTATGTTCTGAAATAGCTGAGGACACTTTCCTCCTGTCGCTTTAATCACAGGAAGAATTTCAGTGTCTATCAGCTGTGGCTATCAAAGGGTACAGACCCTGTTAGAGGCCATCTCTATCAGTGAAAACCAAGCGAGTGAATGCATCTTGGAGAGATGGATCCATTTACAGCTTTTCAGTATTTAGCTAGAATGCGTCTCAAACCACTTTCCAACAAACTTCAAGAGATGGGTTGAGCAACTGCATATCATCCCATTTTTTAAAGCTTCTTGGGTGTACTTACACTGTGCTTTTCAAAAATGCATATCCATCCCATTTACCCAAGGTATAAGAAGTAAGTTAAGCTAAGCTAAGTGCTAAGTGTAAACAGATTACAAGTGAGCCAAACTTCAATTTAGGCATTAAATGTTTTTTGTAATTCAGACAAAATGAGACAGATGTTAATTGGTCTCTGATCTCTGCACAACTGGTTATTTTTCTAAAGAAATACTCTATAAGCTGATAACTGCTAATAAGCAAGTAAACACTGTTCATAACTGAACTCACCAGCTACTTTATCAGCAGTCCCACCCATACAGTAAAGCTAGCCAAATCCACCACTGAAATCCACAACAGTATCGCTCTGTGCATAAACAGCTCTGAGTATACTCACCTCCCTTGTTGCCTTCGATGATGGAGTACACGATAGTTTGATTGACAGCAGCTGCCATGATGACTCCCACCGGAGTTCCAACAGCAGCCTCCTCACTCACTGGTGCAAACCTGGGAATGGATCAGTCAATCAATACCAACTGATAAGAAAATTAAATATGTATATGTGGGCTGAGGGCCCAACCTTCTCAGGAGGATCGACTGCAATTTGGCGAGTTAAATACAGCTGTGACTTAAATCTGTCAAGCGTGGCCAAAATGTTTCACTCCCTAGCTGCGTTTGCACTTAAGGAGCTACTTGCAGTCGGAACCTGAGAAGTTAAAATTAGTTGGCTGCTGAACAACAACCTTTTTGATGCTGGTAAGGAACAAATTCACTCTATACTGGTCACAACATTTGTGTACACTGTCTTCTGCATTTACATTCAGCAGGCTGTCTATCAAGCTTGCAGAGTTTTAGAGCGCTAAAGCATGCGAAGCCTCCTGCATGGTCCTCTGAGATGGTACACACTGTGTTTGGATAAAACTTGGTCTGACAGCAGCCCAGCAGCCCTTGTAGAAATTAGGTTCATATACATATATAATAAAACTGCAGATGTAATTGTGACTGAATTATGTTTCTTGTCAATGAAATGAGGATATGCTGTTAGTCCCGGCCACCGTGTGGGTGTGGCTTCTTCCCACGGTCCAAAGACATGCAAGTTAGGTTAATTGATGATTCTGTGAATGTGAGTGTGAATGAACTGTGATAGACTGGTGATCTGTCCTCTTAGCTGGGATTGGCTCAAGCTAAAGCTAAAGCAAATGGATGGATGGATTTGTTATATGTTGATACTGCATCAGTCAAATGTTCACACTCAATGTTTTTGTTTCCTGTCAAAATATCTGATTTTGCAGCAAAATGTCAACTTTTAGTGGCTACGGCCTTATCAAACTTTTCAAAGAACTTAAGGTTAAGGTTGCAGAAATAATGGGAAAAGTTCACATTGACTTCGGAAACAACATGTTTATTTCTAACCACAACCATGACCCTTCCCTGACCTTAAGAAAAGTGCCTTTTTTTGCTAAAACTTAAGAACATACAGGGCTGTGAAAGAAAACTCTGGTCTCTAGGGCAACAGGTGTGTGCTTTGTATGGCCTCCATCCACCCAAAACACTTTCTGGTGCCGCTGTAGTTAATAAATGTAGCAAATCATTAATTAAAAAAAGATAAAAACATTGTCTCTGAATATAATCCAGCCAGCCATTACTTTGCTACTTTGCATATTGAACAGTTTGGTTCAATATGAATGTAACTTCTAAGAGACAGGGTTGCTGACAGCTCTCATTAATGGCCTGCGCCAAGCAGTGAAATTAAACCATCAAAAGCTTTCAAAGAGAACCCAGGCATGGTCTTGTTTTTGTCCACCTGCCTCTCGTCGCATGTGGTGGGCAGTTTTCCCTCTTTATAGCCCTGACAGATTTTCTTAAAATCTGGCAACTCACAAATTTCCTGCAGATTTCGCTCCATTAAATAAACCCAGTCCAGTCATTAGGCCAACTGTCACAGCTGGCTAAACATTATAACATGGACTACCGACTGGCTAAGCTATCAAGTAATCACAAGGTGATAAATGGGACTGTTAGGGAGTGTGAGTGTGTGGTGAGTGTGTTTGTGTGGATGTTAACTTCCAGCCCAGTCGATTGCTTCTCTAACCACCTGCTTTACCCAAACACTCCTCCAAGCAAATATGTAATAAACATTACGTTTATTAAATGAACCTAGATTTAATTGACAGAATAAATAAATTGAGCTGGGTGATGCAACTGTAAGCAGCAGCTGAGGTAAATCCTCTTCATTTAGAAACAGAGTACGGGGCTTTTTCACAGCAGACATTGTCATAGTAGGAAAAGCACAGGTGTTACTGACAACACTAACAATGGCTTTGATTCTATTCAAGTGTTCCACTAAGCCATTACAGTGAGCCAGCATGAACAATACCAGCACCCTGAAACTGAGGCAGCTAAATGCCCATCGTAAATGTTATTATTTACACATGTGCTTTTCCTACTGTCAAAGTCTTGTTCACTGTTCAGTCCCATCCTGTCCAGACTCCTGTTCACTGTGACTTTGAAAGACAGTGTACAGTAAAGAACTGATGGGAAATGAGGTCCTGGGCAGAATTCAAACACAAAGCACTGCATTTTCATGGTTAGTATCTTAAATCCTAGGCTTCCAGCATGCTCCTGAAATGTTTGTATTTTCTTTTGTAATCAGTGGAGAACCAAGGTTGGGATCACGAGGAGAAGCTTCACAATCTCACATTGTGTAGTCGCAATATAAAATCAGAAATGACAAGTCTGCAGTTACGTAGTTCAGATGTAGCAGCAGCATAGATATGCTCCACCAATCAATCTGTGGTAGTGCGATAGCTTAAAAAACACAAGTACTCTATTGCCCTGCTCTCGCTGTAGTATTTTTCTCCTCCTCCCTCTCAAACATCTCTTTTCAATCCAATTTTCCTACATCTTCCCTTCTAAAATCTCAATTCCCCTACTCACACACACGCTCCATCTACATTCCTCCTCCTGCATCCATATCTCCTCTTCTCTCCATCTTTCCCTACACCTCTCCCTCCTCCCCCTCTTTCCCCCAGGCTGCTGCCTCCAGCCAACATCCCAACAGACCTCAGCTACAATTGTTATCCATTCCTCCATCCCTCTCTCTCCACAATGGCTACTTGACAGGGGGTGAGGGAGCACAATGCAGAGAATGCCCACACACACACACACACACACACACACACACACACACACACACACACACAAACCAAAAGCTGATACACTGGGACTAGGTGCACACATAGGACACAATCATGCCGATGCACACAATTACTTATAGATGGGTCAAAATGCATTCACAGCTATATAGATGCACACATACACACTAGACTCAATGCACAACTATGGGACATGTCATAGTACAGATAAAAACACACACCTGCGCACGCACGCACGCACGCACGCACGCATGCACGCATGCACACACACACACGCACACACACACACGCACACACACACACACACACACACAGCTCATTATCAAGCCCCTGTCCTCCCCCCTGCTCTCTCTAATCATTGCTGTCCTAACTACAGCAAGCTGGGCTGATACTGATAACAAGAGAAACACACACAAATGCACACAAACTTGCTCTACTATACGTGTGAAGACACTGTATTGACTTTCATTCATTCCCCAGAGGCTTACTCTAACTGTAATGTCATCATAATTTTAACATTAACCCTGCAACCAATGACAGATTAACCTTGTGGATACTGAATTCTCAAGATAGTGCGAACAGATTTTTGTATGTGATTTATGGTACATACAGACACACACCCTTACACACACCAGAAGCACATATTCAGACTGAATAGGGGCTAAAGGACAGAAACCTTAACAGAGCTGTGACAAGGTTGACAGTTTTCACAGTGTGAAGGGAAAGACAGAATAATGAGGAGAGTGATAGATGCTGGAAACGATACCTTCCTTCTCTGTGTATCTTCCTCTTATAGCCACTGTCATTCATTTGTCTCACTCATTATGTTTTTTCTCTTTTTAGTCTGTTTTTTTGTCCAGCTCCTGTTTCTTCATGATACATCATCGTCCCCTTGTATCATTATTCTTTCTGTCTCTCCTCACACTGCTCTTTTTCATTTCTCTCTTTCTCCACTGTACTGCGATTCTGGCCCTGTCACTTCTTTTAATCTCTTTCTTTCTCTGTGTCTCTTTGCCTGCGCCAAACTACAATATCCTCTCTCTGTGCTGAGCAGTGCTTTGGTTTTATTGAGCTTTGGCAATACCTCCTCACAAAGGTGTTTTTTCACACGACAGCCATGTTTGATCTACAGTATGACTGTACTCGGTGTGGGAGGCCAGGTCAAATATTATTATTAACATTAATCATACTTCTTTTTATTAGTATCTAAGCTGGGATACACTGTAGAATTTTATTAGCTTTGTATATTGAATTAACTCACACCACATGCAGTGCACATGTGCAACTTCAGTGTTCACACTTTAAGGACTGATCTTTCAAAAAGTAGCGCACAAAACCTATCCATTGACAACCAACAGGAATGGAAAGCAAGAAGAGAAGAAGAATACAGACATCGGGTGCATGAGCACAATGTGATTTGTTTGGAAGGAAAGCCCAAGTTTATTTGTATCACAGCACTGTCCCAGTCAAGACTACAGCTGGCCAAAACATGTCAAAAATTATGATAATAATATTAAAATGCGCTCATTATAGCAGATCTTTTTCACAGTTGCCATGTGGAAATTCTGATTGTGGAACTGTTACAACTGTCAGATAGCCTGACAAACACACAAGCAAACAAATAAAAGAGAAAGAAAAAGGAAAATCAAGAAATCCATCTGATCGAACAGAACTGGACGCGTCATCTGACCATGTCCCAAGGCAAAAACAGTGATGGCTGTTTCCAACGGCCACACTGGGAAAGGCCAGCCATTATAGAGAGGGACAAGATGCAATAGTCATTTAAAGAAAAATGGTGCACATTTTCAGGCAGTCAGTCCTGGAATGAATCCAGAGCAAACCAGGTGTGTAAAGACAATTTGGAGGGATAAATAAAGTGTATATGTCATCCAAAGACTATTTCTTCTCTCTTTCCAACTGCTTTGATGTCAGCTAGAGTGGACCTTTAAATGAAAAATAAAATCTGATATCTAATACAATCACTGTGCCCTTTCGCTCAAAGTTAACTACTGGTCAGCAGCTTGAGCTAGCAGCACCAGCCGCTACATGAACACTGACCTAAAATGAAAACATGCTGTTGTTTCCTACTGTCACCACATTTTTCATCGTATCCTCCTGCTTCCCCCCTCCTTTCCCTTCCCAGAAGATTGCTAATGGACTGATTTTCATTAGGAGACTGTTGAGCGAGGGGTCTTAACTGCCTGGAGTAATGACCTTTATGGACTGACTGGAGTTCTATAAGTTACTTCACGTCCCACTGTGGCCAGCACTGGAAAGCTTCGATTTTCAGTTCACATGTCTGCACAATTTTAAGAGCTTGTGGAGACATGCTGGTTGAAATCCAAACATTTTCCTGATAAGGCAGGTGTTGGGATTTTACAACATCAGCCTCTTTAAAATGAGGTTTCAGAAGTTAACATTAGAGCAGTTGGGCCTTAGTTAAAATATTGTGGTAGAGAGCCAATATTACTGATTTTATTACAGTTTCCAGGGCATGTAACTAATCAATTTTTTTCTCTGTTTCTTATTTCTGCTCAAAACTGTCTGAATAATCAAAATTCATTTTCTGTACCCTCTGGCACTTTCCCCTTACTTTCTAATCCCACATCTACCACATCCTACCTCTCTCCACTCTTCCATATTGGTTCACACACGACCTCTCCATTTTTGTCACGTCTTCTTTCTGTCAATCACTCTCTCTGGTCTTTGCAGCTTTCTCTGTATCTCTCTTTTCTACGTTGTGTACAGCAACGGTTACAGCAATTTTTCTCAGTTTTCTTGGCCTTCTTCTCACCTTTCTTTTTACAGTCTTGTCGTAATTGTCGATTGACATTCAAATGGTTTAGTATCTTTCAAATGCTCTGAACTTAAGTGGAGCCATGTTGAAGTACCAATGCATAAAATATATGTGAGAGAGAGAGCAGTGAGGGAAAAGTGACAAGCAGTATATACAAGGGCTTTTTATACAAGGAGAGAATCAGAGGGAGGGCCACAGAGAAACATACCACAAGGGTAAAAAGTAAAAGGAGTAACACAGTGAAAGAAAATGAAGAAAGGAGAATGACAAAAAACATGTTTGTGTAGGTGTGTGTTTGAGAGTATGTGCTAACAATGTTGTTGTTGGTGTAGCTTACTACCACCTTCCTATCTTCCTTAAAATGAACAATACACAAGCTCACAGTCACAACCACACACACAGACAGGTATTTAAAGAGTTAAATCCAGTGAATAACAAACCCCCCTGACTTTTAAATTTTTAGTTGAGTTTAATAATGGATCCCCAGTATTGAGGTTGACACCTTTATCCAACTGAATATAAATGAGTCATTACTGGAACTGAGTGTGCATTCAGGTGTGTGCTTATATAAGGCTTGTGTCTATCTGGAACCATCTGAAAGATAATTTGACTTTTTTCTTCCTTAGCTATAAGCAGCAGCAATGATTTCAGATGCAATGTAGTGCCCAACACCAAACCAGGCTGAAATATTCTGGCCATTATGGTACAGCCAAAATAAAATATTCTGGGGTTTACAGGTTTATTATTTCACTGTTAGTTAGTGAGTCCAACATGTCCTTCAAACTAAATGAGCAATCTGTCAAAAACAACCTGATCTGATCTGGTGCCTCTCTCTACATCTCTATCTCTGGTTTAGGGTTGGTTAGCTTTATGTAACAGAAAACCTTTGGTAGGTAAAGATAAATACCATGGTTAAAAGAAACCAGCAGTACCTATTTGTAGGACAAAGGTTAGGGAACAGCATAACAACAAAATCCCACTCTTTGCTGTTGCTTATCTTAAATCCTATTTTCCTAAAACTATTCTTGTCTTTGTTGGTATTGTGACTTAAGAGTACACAGGGGAAGTTTTTGTATTTTAAATATCTTGGAATATTGTTCTTTCATATGAACTTCTGAGGCTGGTGACGGATTAAAAAAGAAAGAAAAAAAAAACACTGCACAGAAATAAACAAAAAACAGACTGCAGTGAATTAAACATTTCATTTCTATCCACCTTTGGGTGATGGTGTGTGTCAGTTTGCATTCTGAGTAGTTTATATTAAACATTTGTATAGTGCGAAAGTGACTTTAATTTCTCATCTTTGTGACTCTGTGCGTGTGCGTGTGTGTGAGAGAGAAATAGAGTGAAGAGACATCAGGAGGTAGTAATGATTTCACTTGTTATTATCATTAATCAAAACCAAGTCTATTGTGATTACCCTGTCTCTGTCTCTTGAAACCACCCCATCAATCTCCCCCTCTCTCTATCCATTATCCTTTGTCCCCATTTCTTATTAGACATCAGACAGCTTCAATCAAATCAGCTAATGAACTTTAAAGATCCACTTAAAACTGAGAAAATAACACTTAAAATATGTAACAACTTTAAAAAAAATAGGAAAAAGAGATACTCAAAAAAGGACTAAACTGTGTGAGAAAGTAAATTTGCTTTCAACTTAATCTCTAATCCTGCATTTTAAGGAGGATCAGCTGTTTCCCCTGAACAAACACTCGATGTGGTAGTTTCTACTAGATATGTTAGCTTTCATGTAACAACAACTATGAAAAAAAAAACCCGCACAAGCAGGCAAAATGACTAATTCAAAAACTGCCAATTTTTTTTCCTTCCCAAAAGCTGCTGCTCTAGTGTTTTGTCTCTCTGACTGTATCCCTCTTGAACTCTTGAGTGTTATGTAATCAGTTCCTCAATGTACTTTAACTCCCCACATTCACTTAAGTGAGCAGTAATGCAGAATTGTACACAATACATCAAATGGTGTCCTTGCAGACATGAAGAAAATTGATGAAATGAGTAACTGTGGCAGCACAGTCCCAGTGGACAGCAGTAGTACAATACCCTGTGCACTCAAATGGGACAAAACAACACATCCTATGGAGGGATCCTGCAAATAATGGCTATATTTAGGCTCTGCTCTGTGCTGGCTTAGAAATAAATATCTGAATCATAATTTTTCTTCCTGTGCTCATGCTCATGGTGCACTGTGGCTACATTTCAGTAACGAGAGATCAAGGTAATTTCAAGCTCCATCACAGGACTTGACAGTAGCTGACCTTTCAGAGCAACACAGATATGCTGTGTACCACTGACAGTGATGGATTTTCAGCTTAAAGGAACTGTCTGAATTTAGGGGTTTTACAGTGAGTCCATTTTAACTTTTTTTTCTTTGATATATTTGGGTTTTGGCGTCAAAGCTGACAAAACTGTCTGTACAGCAGTTAAAGAGAGCGGAAGGATGACCAGCATCCAGCGGAACAGCATCAACCTGTTCAAAAACAGCAGAGGTGAAGAAGGCTTGATCTGTTTGACTGTGCCCACCACCTTTTTCAAGGGTTTCACAAGTGACAATCTGGCATTGGTTTGAAGGTTGAGCAAACCTGCAGATATAGCTGCATTCATTCATACCACAATTCCTATTTTTCAGGCTTAGAAACACTTGAATCAGAGGTTTATTATTTCTCAAAAACATGCTGTAGTCTGTGCTGCAGAGAGCTGTCCACCTGCTGCACCTTTGGTACTCATAGTTATATATGGTATAGGTGGTATTTATATTCAAAATAGATTGAACTGTTTAGCTGCTACTGAATATCTGCTGGATTATAGACCTTAAGGAGTCTGTCACCATCTGCCAACTTTCATCCATCCGTTATTTATTCTTTTTCTTTCTCCAATGTATGCATATGCATGAAGTTTATTTTTGTATTTTGTGTGTGAGATGTCCTCAAGCTCAGCTGGGTACTGGCTATAAAGATGAGTCAAGTGGGAAGAGCTAAAGCAAGGCCTCATTCAACAGGAACAATCACAGAACAGAAAGGTTAGGCGAGTCAAGTAGAAGTCAAGCAGAACTTTATTTGTCCCCAGTGGGGCAAGTGGATGCGAAGCAGTAATAACACAAGATCAAAAATCGAACCGGGCAATTAAATATGTTATGCTGTATACAAGAATACAATATAATAAAGGCTAAATAAAGCACATAAGTGCTTATTGTTTAAGTACTGCTAAAATCAAAGAAAGTGTTTAGGCATGGTTTCTGCTGGGACTTTAGCAGTGAAGTGGCTGAGGGTATGAACGAATGCCTGTTTGCTTTGGCTTGTGGGAATTTGAGGCAGGAACCTGTAGGCAGGGTCTGAAACTGTGATGCAGGGTGGTGGGTGCCCTCAGTCAGAATGGATTCTGTTGTCTTTAATAATGGTTTGTTGTACAACTCAGACAGAATTCTCTGTTGACTACCTGTGATAGTGCTACAGACCTCAATCACCTTTGTTAGCGCATTTTCCTATTTTGGACTGACTGAAGCAAACCAGAGAAAGATCTGAGAAAAAAGGAAAAATCAACTCAATAAAAGATCTATAAAACAGAGTCATCAGAGACCTGTCAACATCGAACTCAGACAGCCTTCTCAGACTAAAAAGGCGCTGCTGGCTTTTCTTTTTTACAGAACATATTGGTGTTACAATCAAAGCTCAGCTTTTTATCAATTATAGTTTCCAAGTACTTGTACAACTCAACAATCTCAATATCTTGAACCATTAATTTTAGATTTAACAGGGTTGGAGTTATGGTGTCTAAAATCTGTACACGTATCCTTGTGACATTTAATTCCAAAAAGGCTTCTTGACACCATCTTGAAAAATCTGTGACAGGACCGTGGGATGTTTCCTGCGCCTTCAGCAGTCTCACTATAACCATGTGTCATCTGCAGACTTCACAATGTGATGGTTATATACCTCAGAGTACAGATGTCTGTCCACCTGACTGACTACTGACTCTCAACATGTCTATCTATTAAGCTAACAGAATATTTAGAGTGCCAGTCTGCCTGCCTATCACTCTGACTGACTGTGTATCTTCTTGTCCATCTGCTTCTCTTTTTGAGTCTTTACCTGTTTGTCTGCTTGTTTGCTTCAATCTACTTCAATCTGTCAGCCTGTCAGCACATCTGCCACGTTAAAGACTTTTCTGCCTGTATGTTGATCTGTCTATGTGCATGTGTGTCTGCCTCTCTGCCTGTCTATCAACTTCACTGTGTTTTTCGAAAAGGTATATTCCAGCAGCAGCCACTTTCCCCCCCCCCACTAAAACTTTTACTGTAGTATCTCCCTTGTCCTCTCCACTTTCTCTATCTGAAACTCTTTCCACTATCCTCTCTCTCTCTCTCTCTCTCTCTCTCTCCAAGCTGTCTTATAAATAACAACAACATGGTTGTTTGCCATTTGTTGTCACAGTTGTAACATTGCCAGGAGCACTCCATGTGCACTTGACTGTTTGTGTGCATCAACAAAACAAGGTAACCTTCAACTGAATCGGTTAGACATTTACCGGATTTATGGAGCCACAGATCGGACGTGCTTCTTTTGACGTACTCTGGGGCGAGGACACGTTTATCTCATAGTTAAAATGTTTAAAGGGCCTCGAGGGCTTTATTCATTTTGGCAGAAAAGACGTTTAATGACAAAAAATCGTTTACAGCTGATGAAACAGGGTGTTGACTTTATAAACTGACAACAAGAGAGAGGGAGTAAGAAAGGTTTGAGAGGTTCTAAAAGAGATGATTTATCTTTGAAATTAAAGAGAACATTATAAACAAAATAATATTAATAATATTATTGGGTAACTGAAATATGTAATTTCAAATGCTTAGCACAATTCATAAAATCTATACCTACACATATCTAAGAGGAACATCATATTATATCACCGTTGTCATGCAAGCAAGTTTATTTATCATACAATGTCTTGATGGACTTTATAGTCTGACAACAAAAACCAGTTCCTGAACTAGCCAATGCTCTCTGCAAGTCCCTAATAAATCTTATGATATATTGAAAGACATGCAACAGAGAAGAAGAGAGGTTTGTGCCAGATAAACTGAGCTGTAGAGCACCTCGAGAACAGAAGATCGTGACAAAAATGGGCAGAGGTGAAAAGAGAACCCATTTTTTCGCCAAACTTCAAAAGGAGAATACTTGTCTTGAATAATATAAGTTAAAAAATCATCAGAACATCACAGTTATCTGTAAAGCAATTTGAATTGCAGCAGCCTGTATGAAAGGTGTTGCGCAATTAAGTCTGACTGATTGACTGATTCTGGTCTCAGAGAAGCCAGATCATTTTTGGACAGCCAGTGGATCCTTTAATGGCAGTCTTTGGTGTCTCAAACGAAAAAAGTCACATAGCTGGAGGTAAATATACACTTGCAGCTTTTGTAACACTACTTGCTCCTTGGTTCATTTTACTGACATGGAAAAGCCCACAGTCCCGAACACACACTCTGTGGTTGAGGTAAGTGATGCAGCACCGCAAATTAGAGAAGCTCAGGTATGTGTTCATGTTCATGTTGATTTTTGGTTTTGGAATTTTCAAAAACCCAAAACCAGAAGGAAACAAAAACATCAGACTCCAAATGCTTAGCACCAACCAGGACATGTTAAAAACTTTCCATAGAGCAAAGCTGTGTATATTCACTGCTGTGTACATTATGTGCAGTGTGTTGCCTGGGAGAAGCAGACAAAATTATTCTGTCTTTGCAGTTACTGTATGATGATCAATGTGCCAGAAGTTAGCACATGTATCTATACTTTAGTTGTTTGTTTTGTTCCCGTCTGTACTTTTGGACCTCCCGCCTGGCTGCCTGCGATTCTCGAACAGAGCGTGTACTGTATATATCAGTGCAGAGAAGGTGATGTATACGATCTGATTTATCTAAATCTCTTGCCACGGTGTAGTGTGTAATCTCTATCTTTGCAATGACGCAAGACAAAGCAACATATTGCCATCTTTGATCGCACAATTTCTTGATTAAAAAACAAAGCTTTGATGTTTAAGAAGTGTTTTGGCTCTTAACTCCCTTGCCACCTTCTAATTAGATTCATTAACAAAGTAACAGGCTACGAGCCATTTTGACAGCATGGGGGTTGGGTGGGAGAGAGAGGGACATATACGCCAGCATGAGCAGACACACACAGTCACGCACGGGCACAGGCACAGTGGAGATGAACACACATGCACACACAAGCAAGGAGAGTGGTGGGAGGGGTTTGTAGATTTCAATAATCTTTGAAAAGGCAATATTTTCTCTCTGTTCACTTAACCTCATGCTGATAATTGCCACCGGGTGCTGATAACTATTCATGTGTATGTGATGCAGACTGCATACTAATTCTGCAGGTGCGAGGACGGGCCTACAGTGAGAGAAACAGAGGAAAGAGGTGGGGGGAGATTCTGCTCAGGCGATGTGCAGTTACACAGCTACAATGATTTAACAAACTTCCTCCTCTGCTTGTTAACTGGTTTACTAGATAAGAAAGCCACAGAGTGAAAATGCACAAACAGTAGGTTACAGTGCCAAAGCTTAGCTTCACTACTCTTCAGTGTGTGTGTGTGTGTGTGTTCCTGTGTGTTTGTATCCAAGGGTATTTAACGTTAATGCATCCTGACTACAAAGACTTTGTTTGATCCTGAGAAACATGTAAAAAATCTACATTGATCTAATGTTAATACAATCTACAGTGCATTAAAATTAGACTTAAAAAAATATGTCTGCAATGATTTAGCATTATGTATTAGCAATTTGCAATATTGTGAAATCTTTGCTGTGTACAGTCCCTGTCCAGAGGTACAGATTTGTTTTGGCTCTCTACTGCAGCACACTGGATTTGAAATGAAACATTGACTTTAAGGTTAAAGTGCTGACTTTCAGCTATCATGAACAGTGCAGGAAATTGTAGAACTTTTTATACATGCCCCCCGAGGGTAAAAAATAGGGGCTACAAGTCCTACATTGCTCACCCAGTATGAATGTGAACAACCCAAAAACACACTTCAAGCTGAAAGTCAGCACTTTAACTTCACCTGTTCCATTTGAAATGCAGTTTGCTGGAGTACTGAACCAAAACAACAACAACAAAAAAAGTCACTGTCATCAGACTAAAGTTACAGTCATAGCCTTATAATACATGAAGAGTAAAAAAAACATATTTCAGATTAATAGAAATAATAAAAGTCTTGATTAAGTGCTGCTAAAATTAAACCAAGTGTTTACCAAGATTGTTAGGTTGATTAGGGCACAGAAGAATTTTCCCAGTGGAGGCAACTGGGTCAGTGGGGGTGCCAACAACAAATATTATTGGGAGTCCAAGTTTTGCAGTTGAGTGGCCATCCTCCTGAACTGTGTGTGTAAGTTCACATCTCATGGGGCCATGTTTTTTTCCTGACACAATATCAGTTTTCTAACTTCTATCTTTGATACACTTGACACACTGAGATACTGTGGATAGGGAAAACTAGCAAATTCATCCAATCATCCTATACAAATATGTAACTGGGGGAATATTCATTTTAAAATTTGTAAAGGAGCAAAAATTAAACAAACAAATCAACAAACAAATAAGTGCAAAATACTCTATTACTAACTTGTGTCTACCTATTAACCCATGACTCATCTGGTTCGTTAAATACATGCATAGATTGGCTAACTGTCACATAATAAGGCTGCAATGACATTTGTTACACAAACACTAGGGGGCGCCAATGCCAGAAGGCTTCAAATTCTGCACATAGTGGCCTTTATGAGGCAACAAACAAAATGCTTTTCTAAAGTTAACGCATGTGCAGATAGCCAAAACAATTATGGTTTTGAAAATTTGAATTTATATAATTGAATGTAGCGATGACAACAGTAAATGTACACTTTGCCAAAAAGTGACTTAACAGATCCCTTGTTTCACTGTCACTCTCTTTCATTATAGGAATCAATATTACTAATTCAGCCTTGCCCTTGGCTACAAGCCTGTCTGTTGAAACCATACAAAATCATTAAGCTGCATTAGTAAGCCCTTAAAACCACACTGGTACAATGGTTAGCTTTTATTCAATAAAGCTGGGATAATTAATTCAAAGCTGGTACACTGTACTCTGTGTGAATACAACATGGAAATAAAGGACAAAAAAAACACACACACACTATTTCACTTATACACACACGCACACACTGAAATACAGGGACAAAAATGCAAAATACAAGGCACACATGCACCCAGAGAGACATGCAAAAACACACATACAAAAGACAAATACCCACAGAAAGGGACATTCGCAGTGCACAAACAGGAAAAATGTGTGCATGCATATATTAATGTGAACTGTGTGTTCATTAACAAATACAAAAAAATAATAATAATACAAACACACACAGATTCTAAATAGTGCAGTCTCACGCAGACAGACAGGCATACACACATACACACTTGTGGCTGGAAGCGATGTTACATATTCATAAATGCAGTATTATATGGCTGGCTGACATCTCTCTCTCTTGCCTCAAACCCTTTTCCTAAAAATAGACAGGAGCTTTACTCTGCTCTGTGTGAAAGACAAACCTTGACATCTTGAAATTTTGTCTGTATAGTGGTAAAATACGTCTGGATGTTGACATCGAAAGTCGCAAATTACCTGCAAACAGGCTCATTAACTCACAGCAGATGGTACTCAGGTGTCTGAATCAAGAGCTAAAAGCAACTGAATGTAAAAACCTGTACATTTCATCTATAAAACCAGAAATACAGTTGTGATATTTTGTTGAATATTTACAGTTGAGTTGTCAGAGAGGGAGCTGATTCTTGTATGATGCATGACAGATTAGCATGTCAGCTACGTGAAAGTGAGTCACAGAAAAAGCCTAAACACACACTCTGCATATAAAAAATACAAGAGGAGAAAAGGAAACAAAGGGAAAAAAAATAAAAGAATGACATAAAACTAATGCTATTCCTCTCACCAACATCATCATCAGTCACAAAAGCGCACTTTGTTTTGAGCAGTGAACATTAGTGTCCAACCTTGAGCAAAGCAGTAATTTTGAACATTTAGAAAAATACTTTTTTAAAAGCATCTTCTCCTGCAATTTTCATCTAAGTCTGATGTCTTTGTTATTGCGCCTGACAGGTGACATAACAAGCAAGCAAATGGAGGACAAATTAATTCCCTCCAACGTCACTGTAGGGGACAAATACACAAAACGGTGGAAAAAAAACATCATCAGAAAGGAAATTTGAAGTTATTGTATAGTGAAAAAAGAAACAAGAAAAATGAAAGATAGATCAAAGCGGAGAATCTGAGACAATAGCTGGAGATTATTAGCCAATTTCACATGTGACTTCGCTCACGCCCTCTGTTGACCCAGCCAGTCACAGGGGAGAAAACCTGAGGTGACCCCAGGACCTCATAAAGCAAGCATCAGCTAGAAGAGTTATAAAAATGACTTGAGAGTTAGTGTGTGTGTTTGTGTGTCTATCTGTCTGTTTAATGTTGTTTATTAATGTCAGTTGACTTTTTAGTGTGTGATCACTGAGTTAATGTGCATTTGAAAAGAGAGTGAATTAAAGAGTGTGTGTAGTGAAGTATGTGTGTGTGTGGTATTCTTATAAAAATATTATATCAGTCCTCCACACTTAATGTTGTTTTACAGCTTCAGTGGATAGATATTTATGGAGCTAGAGAATAAAGGACAATACTTTTGTTTTGGATTGAAAAAAGATACTACTTCTTTATGATACTATTTTAGCATCACGCATTCATGTATTCTTGTTTTGTAAACAGTTCTTTATGTGCTTTTTCCCCATTACCTGGGGCATGGTTCAAAATTCAAATACAGTAGAGCAAGCACAGGAAATTACATGCATAGCTCAGTCTGTGAACCATACTGGGGCATAAAAACACCAATGGCGAGCACAGAGAAGGTAACTACACAAAGTACCTTTTATGTGTTTTTTTGTTTTAGTATTCTTCTTGTTGCATGAATTAAATACCTAATTACATCTTGCTAAAATGGCAAAATTTTGTTGCCGCTAATATACCACTGTTAGCAGCCAGTAAACAATGTTTGCACAGAAGAATCCACAGACTTCTGGTCTCCTGCTGCTTTATTATTCTACATAACACTGGTGAGGTGCTCTGTGCTTGCTAATCATGGCAATTTGTTTGGGGTTGTGAGCAGAACAGGTGAGGTGAGGTGATTTCTTTTAAATGGAATCTGTGGATTTGTGTCATGAAAACAAACCTGCCAAAGTTCATAAATTGGAATTTTATTCCTTTCTGGAATCTCCTTACACTTAAGCTTATCATTTGAGTGGTAATCAAAATTGAATTATAGAAGCAAATATAAACATGCTGTTCAGACTTAGCACCCCTCTGTGTTATTGTGTGCATGTGTGTAGAGCATCTGAGCTGAGAAAGTGTTTTTTTTTCTTTTTTTTTTTTCCGAAAAGTCATTCGCTGTCGTGGAGTGTGATTTTGCAAGGCTGCATCCCTACATCCAAAAAAAGTTAATAATAATAAATGATTTTTTGCATGTTTTTTGGCCTGAAACTTTCTGCATATTCTATTAAACCTATACTGATCCCATTCATTAATCTAGCAGATGAAAAACAAATCTTCCATCTTAGTCTGCATGAACAGCTGGGTACCACCCAAAATTTAAGATGCTTTAATTGATCTATTTATTTGTTTATCTTAGATTGTGTGTGTGAAATTGAGATGGATGTCTCTCTATTTCTCTCTCCATATGATTGCCACTCTTGCAACAGCGATGATAAACTCTGTGTGTGTGTGTTTGTGTCTGGGTCTGTCTGCTGGAGCATGGGATGTCAGCCCACCAGGTTTATTGGTGTTTTATTGGTGATTTACAGCTTCTGCAGAAAGATGTTCAGGTAGCCAGACATTTCTTTCTTTCTGTCTGTCTCATCAAAAAAGCTATTTCAAATCCTTTTCATTTAGTAGGCTGCATCTCAACAAGCTCAGTCTGTGTTTCATGTAGCACAAATTATATTTCAAATAGAAACCACTGAAAATATATGACACCCTGACAGAAAGCAGTGACAGGCTCTGTATTGTTGTAATGGTAAGATCATCTCCTTCTATGTGCAGTTAGCCACATGTAAAAACAACACATATGTAAGTGAAAGAGGTAAATTTTTACACTACTTAAGGCTGTTTTTTTTTCTTATTGCCATTAAATCTGTTTTCATGATCACAGCATTTATGCACATACTGGACAAAATTCAGAAGACAAGTGCCAGTGCAAGTGCATGTGCATACATCATGTATTATGTAATCCACAAGCGCTGTACTCCCAGTCCTGAGCATCTTTAAGTGTAAACATATTTGTGACCATTGCAATCCGTAAAGAGTAGCTTTCCTGCCCCCAGCAACTCACACACAGGCAATTTTAATTATTGTAACTAAAAAATAGCATGCACGATGTGTGTCTGTGTGCGCATACCTGTACTCTTCCCGGGTGAACACAGGAATGACAGAGGGCTGAAGGACTGTGATCTCTACTAGAGTTGTGTTCTCCTTTACAGGCTCTCCATCATCATAGGCCACCACTATCAGCTGTCAGTTAAAATGCATGCATGTGCACACGTGCAGACACACACACACACACACACACACACAAAAACACACAGGTAAAGACAGAGTCAAAACATTCAGTAGATTTTCCACATTCTTGCTTGCAACATGACTGTCAAGTGCTGCAACTGTTCTGTTTATGCCCTCTAACACTGCATATTGCAAAGAGATCAGTTCACAGTATTTTATAGTCTGCTGACAGTGGGGACAGCTGAGTAAAATAATGAAGCTAATGCATGACAGGCCAATAATAAGCCAAAATAAATGTCTACATTTTGTTGCCCGCATATTATTTGCATGGGAATTGAAGAGCAAGGATGAGTGTGTATCCCACTGGCATGCTTATTTGTTCCTCCTTAGCCTTTCTTCTTCATTTAATTGGGGGGGTAACCACTGTTAACTGGACCCAAAGGAGTCCTAATGAAGGCCAAACTTAAATATCAAGACACTGACATATTGTCTTCCTCCCCCTTATTTAGCCAGGAAATTGTCACGGATACTGCATTGCCCTTCTTTATATTCATACACTAACTCACCAGAAACCCACTAAATGGAGAGATAACTCTTCAACTGCTGGAGCTGTTGTTTTTCCATAGTGTAGTGACAATACTGAATTTGAATTGGTTGCCTTCTGGATACAGACCTGTTGCCAGCCTTGCACACTCGTTTGCACATGGTGACCTGCCTCAGACATGTTCTTTTAAACACCTGAAGCTGAAGTGCCTTCATAATGTGATGGCAATTAGGAATTTGCTATATGTCAATGAGACTATCTGACTGTCTATCTGTCCTTGTAAAAATGACACCTCAGACAGTATTTATCTCAGCCATAATCCAAAAACCGCATGCAGTCTTGGAATGATTCATTTTGTTTGAGTTATTGGGAGCAAACGAGGTAGAATTAGTCCCCTGAGTGACATCTTCAGAGGACGCTGAATCCTTGTTGTGTTAATTAAAGCCCAATGAAAAGATGAAATTAGCATGGCCCAAAGCTCCATTGAGGAGTGCAGCTGGGAAAAGGCAGTTTTGGAACTAATAAGCTAGTGCCGTGGTATAGTTTGTACAGTGGATAGGGATTTATGAGACTGCTCTGCACAAAGACAGCTTTATATACACAAATGCTACAGGTAAGCAAGTAAAATTTTGAGATTGATGATCAAATTAATTTTTAATAACTCAATTCATGTGATGTCGCCCCAAACCTCCACCCACTTAATACTACAATCCAAAAAAACTAAAGCAGAAGAGAGACGAATCAGATAAATCTTCCCCTGTAATGATGTCTCTATCGAACTGCAGCCCGTGCCACTGTTTACAGTTTGAATAGATCAGCTTGATTGATTGGGAATTACATTAAATGATGCTGCTTACTGTATTTTATTATTATACTGTATATATTACATTTTGATATACAGTAGAGTCACCGACACATGGTTATATTTAATACATTGAATATATTACAGCCTGATGGGAAGTTAATATCTTTCCAGTGGGAGGATCTTTTACTGCTGTTTCACACCATCGTGGATGTGAATGTTTTATAACGTCTGTACTGCAAGGGAAAAATAAAACATTTTGCTGCATTCCTGTTGCAAAAAGTTTACAAAACAGGGCTGAGACTGCAGTAGCCATTTACATGGTTGCTGTCATCTGTTGCAGAATTTTTACTTACTCCACAGTAGATTCTCTCACAACCCTTTACATTTATCATGTGACCTTTAGGGTAGTCCTGACCCAAAGTTGGGAACCACACTACCCAGTGTACATCATGGATTATTGATTACTGGTGACTTGGAGGTTAAATTGTGAGTGAGTATACTTACGCTGAACATGAGGTTGGGCTCCTCATTAAGGTTCACTCTGGTCACCACGTGTCCCGTCTCTTCCTCTACATCAAATACACTGGCAGAGTATGGATACGCTTGCTGGTCCACTTTATAGCGCACTAGACCTGCTGGGGTCCCCTATAGAGAGAACAAATACATATATGCTGTGACACTGGGATGAATGTGGCAATATAGTATGAAGTCTCTCTTGTATGGTTTCTGGAAAACTGCCATATTGAGTTTTTTCTTTTCCCTTTTTAAAAAAAAAATTTTTTTTGGCAGAGCAGCCTCAAATTAAAGCAGACTGTTACAGCATTTAATATCCACAGCAATTAGTTTGGACCTAAATGTCAAACAGTGTCTCCTTGTCCAAATACTCATGAAGTAGTTCAGACTAAGTCTCTCTCTCTCTCTCTCTCACACACACACACACACACACCACCACCACTCTAATGATCATGATCTCAAGTGTTATTGATAATAAGCGACCATCAGTTAGTTTGACTAATTTGACTGAAAATGTCAGGAAATACATAAAATCACATTATTTTCGATAATAAAAAGCAGAGAGGGTAACTCTGTTTTTGAAAGTTATTCCTCAGTTTGCATTAATGAGTACATGTTCCTTGGGTGAGAAAATAAATTAACTTTCTTTAGTTGTTGGGGCTGTGGTTTACAACACGTCTTAAGTAACTGGACTGTATGATTTGCATATACCTACAAATTGCCTTCTACATTTAACCCCTCCTCTGAGGAGGTTATTTGCAGGCTCAGGTCAGTTAAAGTCAGCAGGGGTTTGATGATGCCTGTTGAATGTGTGATAAAGAGGTGGAAAACCTGGTGTCTCTTACATTTTTGCACTAAAACTGAAAATATGTAGATGGAGAGAGTTTATTCCAGCACTGCACATGTTCAGACTGGTACCAGACAGATGTGGATAGCAAGTAAGCAAACCTTATTTATGTAGCACTTTTTAAAACAGAAGGTGTGTTATAGGAAGCTCATTATTGCCCCTAGATTAAGTTTCTGTGAGAATGCTTATCTGCATTTGGACAGATCAGTATATCTGAAAGGGTGGGTCACTCCCTGGCATTTTGACACTCTATTTAATAGGTCTGATAAATATTTGTAGCAGGCCACAGCACCAGCTCACAGTTTCCTGGAACTGTGCTGTATATCATCCAACATTTTTGGCTGTGTATCTGATTGTCCAAGGTAGAACCTGGACTGGTCATGTACTGCTATAAAAAAACTGAATTGTTTGCTTAAAATTCTATCTCTATTTGGTGAGATGAGATCTCCATATGTCTCAGTCACGAGGACTTTGACTGCATCATCTCGATCAAAGCTATGAATCTGATATGTTCAACGATAACTAAGCTACAAGAGCAGAGTCTCGTGTTTTCGAGACAGGTGCAAGTCAGCTACATTGCCAGTAAATAGAAAGGTATCCAAGGTAAATAGAAAGGTCTCTAAGGTCGTGTTTCCATTAAAAGATTCTTCATTTACCGCAACACCACTAAAAGATTCAGTGCTGTATCATATTGCATTTGGAAAAAAAAGGCTCTGGAAACTGCATTTACCACAGAGTTAAGGACAGTCATTAATGAACAGTCATTAACTTTCCCTACTTCTGAAATAAAACTTAGATTTGTGAGCAGTGCTTCAGAGTCGCCCTTTCTAATGTAAGCTTTCATTAAATAACAGCTTAGAGTGAGTCAGCAAAACTTCACACTGACAAACTCTCAGCGACTTGAACTGTAGAGGTAAATTTTGGGTCTGAAGGGTATAAATGACATTTACACCCATATATATCTTGGGCTGTTAAGGTGCTATTTAGTGCCTTGTTTGAGCACTGGGACAGCCTTTATAGGGTACAGCCTGGACAGTATAATGTTGCTTTTTGACCCAGGAGACTCTAGCTTGAAGCTTAAACCTCAAGTCTGAATCAATTCAGCTGATGTAGGAAGACAGCGAGGACATTAGTCAAAGGAACATGGGACTTTTAAAGAGGCTTATGTGGCAGAGGATCTTACACGGAGGTGTGTGTGTGTGTGTGTGTGTGTGTGTGTGTGTGATGGTGGTGGGGGGGAGGGTGTGTGACAAATATGACAGCGGCTTCTTGAGCACTGTGTTTCCAGTCTTTGTCATAAATATTTATTTGGTGATTTACTTTATAGTAAAATTGCTTATTTATCAGTTGGTTGTTTTTTTCGTTTCCAATAAAATGAGAGCCATTTTTCCACATAGCTGCTGCATTTCAGATCTGCGTCTAAACACAAGTCTGTGTAACTCAGCTAATCCTCACAGGATATTCTCACACACTGCACTTGCATAGACCCCTATATGAGCATTTTACACCCTTTTAAACCTGGGGTTAACTGCATCAGACTATCTAATGGCTCACAATAGAACACTTTAAAGTGGATAACCTTCATTTTATAGCAAACAGAATAAACCAGCCTATAGTACAGAGATGTTCAGAGCTAAAAGCCCAATTGAGGTATTGCAAAGTGGCACATTGTGGTACTCCACTGAAGAAAGAAGTGCAAACACATTCAAAACACACACACACACACATGCAGTGGAGACAGACACCATTATCTTGCATCATTCCCATACACAATCTGAAGAACAGACTGTGGAAAACAGTTTGATTGAATAGCAGCAGCTAGAAATACTCACCGCAGGGTCAGAGTCATTGGCCACCACTGTAGTTACGATGGTTCCCTTGACAGCATTAGGAGCAACCATGCCACGGTACACTGACTGGCTGAATACCGGAGAAAAGTCATTCATGTCCTGGAGAGAACACACCCACACAGTACAATATAAGCATTGTAAACATACAGTAGATTTGTCTGTTTTGTTTCCAGTAAACATTTTAAATGATAATCATGTGGATTGTGTTGCTTTTTGTTCTCACTGTGAATCTTAAATTTAACGTAACTCTCATTTTCTCTGTCTCTCTCTCTCTCTCTCCCCAAAATGACTCACTAAAGTGGATTCATAGGTTTGGGAACATCTGGCATCCACAAGGGAGAAAATGCAACAGCTGTTTACAGTAAAAACACCTGTGATAACCCTTGAGCCCATAACTTTATGTTCTTTTAGAGTTTTGCCTTATTTTGGCTTGGATTCAGAAAAACATCAATTTATATGTGAGTAGAATAAACACAGTGGTGAGGTGAATAAATGGGGTGGCCTGGAAAACCT
Organism: Lates calcarifer; assembly: GCF_001640805.2. Lineage (NCBI taxonomy): Eukaryota > Metazoa > Chordata > Actinopteri > Centropomidae > Lates > Lates calcarifer. Next base: position 9,588,225 of record NC_066855.1, on the reverse strand, counting down.
GTGTTTTATCTATTTATTTTGTTTTAATCACAGCAGGTGTTGGTAGCACTAGAAAACAGCAGCAGGTTTGAAAGAGAGGACACCACAGAAGAACGGTGGTTTTAATTTCCCCGCAGGCTGGCTGGATGACAGATTTTAAAACTTATGTCACAACTGTGAGATTGGGACAGAGGAAAAACAATAGGTAAACAAAGATGGTGTGAAGAGGACAGAATCTGTCAGCTTATTGCTCTATAGCTTCAAAGTCTCAGATGTCAGAGCTTCCCGACAGGAGATGAATGCACCATGGCTTTTCTGTAGATGCGGTGATTGTGCTAATGCATGCAAAAACACCGGTGTACCACCCCCCCACCCTCGCCTCCCGAGTGTTGGTGTGGCGGTTACAACAGGGTCAGAGACAGTGAACGTTCCCTCTCTAGCAGCATCAAAGGAAGGGGAGAATAAAACAGACGGGCAGTGTGGAGCTCCAGCACACTGCTATGAAAGTACCGCATTTGCTTCGGCTAAGGTTATGTGTTTCTTTGACTACAAATAGTGGCCTGTAGAAGTCTGATATGAGTCATATTTTGAAAAAGACACAAGAAGCCTACTAGTTGGCAAGAGTGCAGTATATCACAAGATTAAACTGTGTTGAGCACCCATTGTTTTTGCTTGTATCTGTAATCTTGGAGGCAAAGGACACATAGCAGAAACTTCCTCACCCAGATGAACATTTTTAACTTTCAACATCTCTTTTTCAGCTGTTCCACATTGCCCGCTATACCATAATCTCAATATACCGTTCTCTCCCTTAAACTGAAAATACACTGAAAACTCATAAGCACACACACAATCACACACTCACCATTATCCTAACAGTAACAGAGGCTAACCCAGGAGGCATGGTCCCCTCTCTGTCCAAGGCCTCTACAGTGAACGTGTATGTGGGCTCTGAGTCCGTTAGTGACTCGTAGTCCAGGGCCTTAAGAACGGTCAGCTCCCCTGTCACGGGGTCGATGTGGAATAGCTGAAGGATCTCCCTGTCCGAGCCTTCGGTCCTGATTTGATATGTGAGGTTGGAGCCGAGGTCAGCGTCTATCGCCTGTGAAGAAAGAGAGAGAAGAGAGTCAGAGGACTGGGAGGAGAGAAATATCATTGCCATGAGAATTTTACAGAAAGCTGAATTTTTATATTTGCCACAATGACAAGCATCTACATGAGCTGGAGCTAAGAGCAGACTGTAGAGCGCTCACTAGGGCAGTGTACTGTCTGAAACGTCTGCGGCTGTGACCTTTATCGTCCAGCTGGTGGTCCGCACCTCATCTCTTCTTCTGTTACTACTTAGCTGTGTAGCTAGTGGGAAAAGACACTTTCTACTTTACATTCCTCAAAGACTCACAATGTGTCTCCGCAAGTGTTGTCAAATTACAATTCTGACTTTTTCAGATGTCTCTGGTGCTGGCTGGAATGTAAAATAAAACCAATTTGGGTATTTCAAAGAAGATATAGGTAAATAGCTCCAAGTAAGACTATGATAATGAGTCTCATTGGCTGGACTAAGGAACCAAATCTATGGCTTGAAATACTTTTATTGAACTGAATTCAAGGTCTCTGTCTGAATCTGGAGGCAGAATGTGATTCAAACTGGTTGAAAGAACACTGACTTTGTGTTAACTTGGTTTGTACTTAGATATACACATATAGCTACTGTAAAACTATTGACTGTTTCAATTTGGAATTGTAATCCTTTGTTTTTTGATGGTTTGACTTGACTTTTGTTGCTGTATTTGCTTTGCCAGTACTTAACTAGTTCTTACCTCGTCATATAAAAATAAGGCAGGAAGTAATAACTGTGTATAATTTAATAGCAAAAGTTGTACAAACTCAGTGTGTGCAATGTTTATACCTGTCTGTAGAGTAATAAATATGATCTTTGGTGTAAAATGAAAGGGGTAGGTACAATTTGGCCAGGTTATTACATGATGTTTTTGTTGCAAATATGTTAAATAATCTCACATATACAGTGCTGTGCCAAAGTTTTTGGCACTTTAGCCAATTACTGTGTGCAGTCAGGGAGGTGGATCATCGGTTCCAAATTCATTCTGCAGCAGAGAGTCATTAAGAGCAGAGTCACAAAGAACAATCTGCAGCGACAAGAGGAGCAGGGAGTCCTGCAACAGATGATCTGGCCCCCACAGGGCCCCAATCTGAATAACATGGAGTCAGTGTGGGATTACATGAAGAGACAAGAGCAACTGAGACAACCTAAATCCACAGAAGAACTGTGGCGAGCTCTCCAACAACCTACCTGTCAAGTGCCTTGGTGCAGTTTTAACCTTTGGAAATACACGGTCCCACCTGTGACTGCTTTCGCCGTGGTAGAGCTACTTTAGGTGTGTTCTGGTCTGTAACTGGACTCAATCTTCACACCTTGACACATCAAACACTGCTCCAACTTCTTGTTTTTTTTTTTTACATATATGTGTATATGTGGCAAACATTTCTTACAAGAATCCCCTATCTGTTTTTTAAAGAACTGTGACCAATACTCTCAATGAGCTGGACATTTTTCAGTTGAAAAATAAACTTAAGTAATGCAGACTGATTCTAAAGCCTCTCAAAAATATCTGTGGGATTCCTGTACATTATTTGTTTGTGTAACTTAACAGCTCACACAGATATAGCTGAATCAAGCTAAAAACAAGCCAACAGAGTTTGGTTTGGTTGCAAATTTATAAGACACTGAATCAGGCATTTTCAGTTGCAAACTGACCAATCTGTATACTCACCTTTAATTGTAAAATGACTGTATCTTTGGGGCTGTTCTCTGGTAGGTTGACATTGTAGGTTTGTTGGGTGAATACCGGGCTGTTGTCGTCCACATCCAGAACAGTGACAGACAGAGTTAATCTGGATCGCCGGGGGTCCACTGCACCATCGGAGGCTTCAACGATCAGAAAGTAGTGACCCTTCACCTTTAAGAAGACATTCAGATTCACAGTCAACAAAAAGCTAAAGCTGTGAAAAATGTTTATACTGTTATCTTTGCCTTTGACCAAATCTTTGATTTCCTCCGACCTCTCTGTCCAGCGGCACAGCGGTTCTGATCGCTCCTGTGGCATTGATGGAAAAGAGCTTCTGGTGGTTGACAAGCCGATAATGGACCTGACCGCCTGCCCCCAGATCTGCGTCTGTAGCCTAAAATTACAACGAGTGCACAAGCAATAAGAAAGGTTAAATCATCCATTTTGAAAGCATGTCATTCATCAGACCGCCTTTGAGGCAAATCATCCTTTTAACTAAGAGTAAACTTCTAAATCAAGATACATGTGTGCGTGAATGAAGTATTTATGTCTCTGAATGTATACAAGTGGTTAAACTCTTAACCTCTTTCACTCTTGACATTTACAAGCTTTTCTTCTGGAATAAAGAAAGATACATGGTTGAGTAAATGCGTGTGTACAAGGCCAAGAGAAAGAGAAATTGAGGAATGACACAGAAGAGGATAATCAGCAACATTTCTTGCTTTCATTAATTTGTGTTAGCTAGGACCTTTTGGCCTTGTACTATTGCATACAATACAGTTTACACAGTCCTCTATCATAAACCTCAGCAAAAAGAGGTCATTCTTTTATTAAAAAAAAAAAACAAAAAAACAATGTAGATAACTCCCTCTCTTCCTTCCTTTCACACAAACTTTTTATGTATTACTTTGATAAGGTGACAAAGACAGACCTTGGGGATCTGTTCTCGCTCTCTGCCTCTCTCTCCCTCTCACATTTCCCATGGTAGTGGCTTTTTCCTACTTTTATTCCTTACTACTGCTTGTCCAGAGGAATTGAACTTCCCACTGGTTGCAACCGCTAAACTTTTCCAGAGTTAATGAGACAGTGGTTCCAATTTTCACTTGGGAAAAAACCCCAGCACAGAGTATCTTCTTTGTAACACTCCTTTCATCTGACTATCTTTCAGTATCTGCAGACTACAGTCAAACTCTGACTCCTTCTCCACATCTTCTCTTTCAACTAATAAAATAAGGTGGTGAAAAGGTGACAAATTGCTAGCTGGTGTTCATTTCACCCTCACTGAGTGTTCATCCTGTCCAGTCAGAATTCAGAGGGCATTAAAATAGATGAGGCCAGAGCAGAGGAGAGAAGAACAGAGGAAATATTAACATGGTTTGTGTGTGTGTATTTGTGTATATTTGTTTGAGCAGTGCTAGGGTTTGCTTACAGAGCTTTTTCAGTCCCCAGAAGAAAATTATAATTGGAGAGGTTCTTAGTAAGTGTTAAATGAAAATGAATGATTGCCTCACATCTGTTCCTATAGCTAACAGTAAGAAAACTGTGCATTAGTCTGTGCATGTAATGATCAGTCAGAGCCAGAATAGTCAGGACTTGGCATAGCAAAGGTAAAAGGAAGGAGGATTGTTTTCATTTTTAAATGTCAAAAACATGGATTGTTTTATGATTAAAGATAATCCTTATGTCATTTGAATATATTGTGTTTCAGTGCTAATTTTGTCAGCAAAGGTGATGACAATAAATTCTCAGCTCATCTAAACTTTATTTATATAGTACTTCACACACAACACAGATGATCCAAAGTGAATAGACATTTTGTGTCTATTGAAAAATTTAAACAGTGGCTCTGCACCAGGGGCACGCTGACCCCCTGGGGTTTTGCCCAGTGGGCCTGTTTAGTAATGCATCCATGTAATTAGCACCAATCACAAAGTACAACTGAGGCTAATGGGAGTATGTTTTGCAGGTATTTGATCATTAAACAGAGAGTCGGACAAACAGACATTCTAACCTGTTGGCGGTGAAAAGTTAAGGCATTGCTAAGGTTATGAGGATTATGTGGCTTGTGAATGTTTGATCAAAATTTCATGGCAATCCGTCCAATATTTGTCAAGATATTGAGGTGGCCCATGCAGAAGTACTTCTCACTGAGCGATTTAAGTTAAAATGTTATTTTCTTTATGATCAATGAGCACCTCAGTTTAGAACAAGTTAGGATGCAATGGAAATTTGTACTTAAAAGCAAATATATTCCGCATTGCATTAAATCCTTTTGCTAACAATTCATCCAAAAAAGCAGGGAGAAAAGGATGTAAAAGATAAAATTGATATTTGAATGCACTTTGCTGTCAAGCTACTGCATTATGATTTGTAGTATGTTTGTATATTATATAATGTATGTGGGCTGTAATTTCCACACCATTTCCTTGTATCACAAACATTCTAAATTGTAACTTTATTAGCAGTGTCACAATTGTCAGTTTAATATTACTGTTTATCTAGCCCCTATTACTCATTTATATTCCATTTTATTTGCTGAACTGTGTCATTTCTTGCAGTGACCCATTTTTTCTGGTTTTCCCCAACTTTGGATCATTAAAATTTCATCTTATCTCACACATTGACTATTAGGATTAATAGAAATTAGACTCTCTTGCCAGTGTTATGTAGAATACAAGAGAGAAGAATGAAGTCCTCTTGAAGTGATTTGTACTCAGTGATTCATCGCTATCTGGGTGTAAAACTGTGTTATAAATTTAATGGAGCATTCAGCTTTTGGGTGATTATCTTGGATTGTTTGGAGAGGGCAGAAAGACAGAATGAAATGTAGACAATGGGAGAGAATGGGAAAAAGAGAGAGCGAAAGTGAAAAGAAAAGAGGCAGCTGGGAGAGAGAAAAAAATAGTGGAAAGAAACAGATAGGAGAAAATACGTTTTACAAATGTGCAACTGTGTAAGTTTTTGTATATGTAAAAGAGGAGAAGTGGACGTAATGTGTGTGCTCATTTTTTTTGATTTCTACATTATCATCCATGCAAAGCAGTGTTGTAAATTAATGATGTGAATCAATACTCTTAAAGCAGAAGTTTGACATTTCTAAATATGAGCCTACAGCCAGCAGCTAGTTAGCTTAGCTTAGCATAATGACTTTGTATATGTTATCCAAAATGTACCAATATAAAATCTTTTTCTTTTACAGAACATAATCCAGAAAAAGATGCTTGCTGAAGTTCAGAAATGGTGTCATCACATAGTTTGTCCAGCAGATACAGTATATATAAAAGAATAGCAGCCAGTATATTGATGGTGAAATTCTTTATCAGTCAGGCTCTAATTGTTGGCCGACGTGAGGCATCCATATTTGTTTTGTTTTCAGGGAGCTGTGTATTATTAAGTGCCAAGTTGGATAAACTGGAGCTTTCAGAAAACCTGAGGTATGTTGACATGAATGCTACAAGTCATCCCGGCAAACAGACTTCAGGAATTTACTGTTCAGAGCCAAGGTCAGTCAACATGTGTAAAACAGCCAATTGTCATTGTTACACAAGATATAGCATGTTGATTAGAGACATTTGGAGGTGCTGACAGGCGAACTTTGTTATCTTTAGACAGAGCCAGGTTAGCTGAGGAGACAAGGCTGCTGAGTCAGTCTTCTCAAGAGAATGAGTAATAGCCATTTTTCCAAAGCGTCAAACCATTCCTTTAAGTGTCACATTTTTGAGCCTTCACCAACAGTGAATATACATTCAGAGTATTTAGATCCCTTGACAATTTTTTCACATATGCTGTCTGATGTATTTCAAAAAGCAAAAATAACTTAATAGCGCTCAGAAATGAGCACAATGTCAATCTAAAGTGTAAAGTTGAGTTTTTCCATGAAAAATTTAGCCCTGCAATCTAAGCAAACTGATTATTATTATGAAAAAGGGCATGTTTGATATATGACAAGGAAACATTATTGTCCATAAAACCTTCCCTCAAGCTGCCAACAGTGATCCTGTCATAGCAATGCATTTTAGACACTGGATTAAATCCTTTAGATAGTAGGCTGAATTTATCGCCTTGATGTCAAACATATTGATGACTGCAGTTCCTGGAGTTAGGTACTGTAGAAGGTGTGTGTGCATGTGAGTGACTTTCTTTCTGCCTCTATCTTTCCTCCTGTGTTCTTTATCCCTCTCGTGTCTTATCCCTCCCTCACTGTCTTTCTAACAGTTCCCTCAGAATAATTACATTGCCAGACAGTTAAAGGCCAGGAACACAATAGGATTAATGTCTCGGCTGCCTTACGTCTGCTGCTTTTCAACACACACTGACAAAAAAAAAAAAAAAAAAAAAAAAAAAAAAAAGTGGCTTGAAGCCTGAAATACACACTCTATCTCTACAATCGCCAGCTCTGCTTTTCATGTTTGGGTGCTCATATCTCTTTTCTTCCTATTTCCCCCTTTTTTCATCTCTCTTTTCATCACTTTCTCACCTCCACCTCCAATTTCATTCCTAGATACAACAACAGAAGTGCCTACAACTGAAACTAAATTATTGAGTTTTTTTTTCCACCCGTCTCTGAGCACATTTTCTTTTGCTGTACCAATAAACCATATAGTCAGGTGTTACAACAGCGTGGGAGCCATCTCTTACGCATACAGACAAGCCATCAATCTGCTATCTTACTTCTACATTGAGTGTTAGTGTGTGTGTGTGTTTGCTACTGTATCTGAGACTGGTATTTCTTCTTTTAAACTCTGTTTCCCCATCAGGTAAAATTTGTGCTCAACCTGAATTTCATTTCAGTATTTGGTTTAGCTACACATGGTGTAATGTACTTTTGGGCAGCAGGAGCACATTCATACACATCCAAATGACACACAAACTATAAATGTATCACCTATGTGCACTTAAGATGTATGCGCACTTGCTCTACTATAATTTCTGTTGGTATGGTTTAGAGCAGTAGTTCCCCAACTTGTCTTTTAAAATTCTGTTTATTTTTTCAGGCTCTCCACTAATGTTTGCCTTTGTGTTGTAAAGAAGGAGAAGTTCACCTCATCTGGCTTCTAAAAAAAGAATTCAAATAATCACAATCAGATGCATGTACACATCTCAGCCTCTTATTTTAGGTTGTCAAAGGGAAAAAAGATTGGAAAAAATAGTTTAGAAAGCTAGCTTAATGCTGATATGTTAATAGAAATAAAAAAAGATGACACATTCCATATTCTTTTTTCTTTCTTTTTCATTAATGATGTGTTTCCTGCTTTCATTGCAGCTTTCTTGAATGTGCCAAAGCAGAATAGATTTTTGTTTCTAGTGAAATGATGTTGTTGTAAAAGGAAACATGGTTTGCCACGCTATATTCACAGTATGACAGATTGATACAATTTACTTTCTGAAGCTTTTTTCCCTCTTAAAACATGTTTTTCTTATGAGTCTTTTTCTTATTCAAAGTTTATAGCTAGACAAGCAAACAGCCTTGTATAGCACGTTGCTGCTGACAGCACATGTAGAGAGTAAACAATCATGCTGTAGTGACAAGCAATCATGCCATGAAGGATCAACAGTCTGCAATTTTGCGTTGCGGTAATCAAGTGCGCCAGGTGATTTCGCTGATTCATTCCTCTCTCTGTGGTTGACGGTGTGCCAATCAGGAAAATCATCTGCTGTTGTGTTGGATGGGAGGAAAAGCCGCCCAATCCCTCACAGCACATGACTGCCTGAACCCAACAGTAACCTGATGAAGAGGTACTCTGGGAGGCGGCTAGCTGGATATAAAATCTTTGATTTTTCAAAGCTTCACATAATGTCGTGCCCTGTTGATTCAGTGGGAATGTCACAAGATGGCCATCAAGGGCAAATGGCACCACTGCAGCTCCAATGATGCAGCCTCATCCACAGTTTGTCCACATTTTTAATAACTTACTGGAATCCATCAACTCTCCGTTACATCTGCCACTATACACAGTAATGAAGAAGTCACTTCAAGTTGTGGCATTTTTAAGTACACTTAAAAATTCAAGCACCAATCAAAAGTCAGAACCAGTCAGGATTAGATGTTTCTAACCTATGTTGCACGTGTTTTAATGCATTACAGTATACATTTCTTATTTTTGACTGGCTATAATTCTCTGCTGACCAGATGACCTCCCTCTGAATTCACCCAGTCCTCTCTCCTCTTTCAAAGAGACCATGTCTTAAACTCATGAAAGTCAGATCAAGAATGGAGCCGTACTCCCTTAGCTCTGTCGCCTCCCCTCTTCTCTACCTCTGCCTCTCTTACCTCTCCCCAGCGTCTTTCTCTCATTTCTCTCTGCCACCCAAGCATGTCTCACTTCCTCCCCCTCTTTCCATCTCTCTCTCACTCTCTCTACCTTACCAGCATCAGCAAACCAAGGTCAGGCCCATTCATTCTTCTGGAAATCTGTTTAATACCTACAGGTACGGACCCTGGTTTGGAATGAGGCCCAGAGTCGTGTCTTGCACAGCACACTGAGGGATCACACCGTCTGTTTTGGTTTGGAAATTATCCAAGGGTCCTTGAGAGGGAGGAAAGTTCAGGATTGGAATACTTTCAAGCGCCCTCTCTAAAGATTAGGGTGGGTTTTTGGATGTTGAATTTGGAAGATGCCCAAAGGTCTCAGCGATGGTTAAAATTTGGAATGCTGGGAATGAAATGTCCTCTTAAAAGATAAGGGTGGATTTACAAGTTTGGAGTTGTGCCAGATGGTCCAAATAAGAAAAGGTATTGAACTTTTAAGTTTAGAACCTGTTAAAAGTTAAGACTCTCTCAAAATCCTAGACAAGAGCATACAAGTGCCATACATTTATCTGAAGAGTAGTCCAAGTGTTCAACCAAAGAGGCATGATTAACATTTAGAAGCTGGCAAAGTGTCAGGCTGATCAAAGACCCCCTGACACGGGTGTATAAAGGCTATGAATTAAGCTTGGAGAAAATCCAAGCTAGCATGCAACTGAGGGAGCATCTTTAAAGATCACAGCCTATCAAAGTGTCAGGTTTACCCATGACCCCTGTCTGGGGAATACATGAGTCAGTTATTAGGTCTGGAACAAGTCCAGTAGTCTTTGTGGTAAGTGGAGACAAGGCTGCTGATGCAGGTGAAAAGGCATCCCATGGTGTTGAGGGAAGATCATGTTACTGAGACGTGCTAAATTTCTTTTTTACCTCTTTTACCATCACAGTATAGCTGTGTCAGAGTTAGACTTATCTATTTTTGCAATATACAATTTAATTCAATTGATCTTTGTTGACATTGACATCCTTTTTGAACTTTTAGGATAGTAGATTTTCAGGAGGAAAAACGTAGAAGTATATAATCGCATTAAAAATCTCTGTTTAAACTTAAATTTAAAATGCTGAAAATGATGTAATAATTTTAAAATCACAGGAAAACAGTCAACCCTAACACCTTGTCCTCACATATGCCAAAGGAAGCCTGGTATCCTTTCCACCTACAAATATGCACACACAGTCTTTTGAGTATAACAACATACAGTCCTAATTACAAAGCTACTGAGGTTTGCAGACTTATGTTAGAGATCTCTGGTCCCCATTGTAAAGGATTATAGGGGCTGAATTTGATTAGAGCCTCTGTGAATCTGTGTGCTGCATGCATGTGTTGGTATGTGTGGTATTAGACTGTGGTGGGACAGACAGAGAGCTGGAGAGTAAATATACATCTTTCTTTCAAGATAGTGACCTGTCCATATCAGGACAGCAGCAACGAGACTTGCAGTGAGACATGGTGATTTGCGCCACAATAAAAAGAAGAGTTTTGTGAAGTTGTGGTGTTTTTTGAAGAGTGCAATCTGTTGTTCTACATGGTCTCCCACTGTGTTGGGCCTTTTAATTGCAGATGTGCAGTCAGAAATTATTGATACAGTGAGATAAACTGTAATCTAAATTGGCTTTTTTGTTCATGACTCATCATTACAACAAAAGATTATTGCGAGGGAAAGCACACAACAAGCTCACAAACAAATGCAGAGTCATGGATGTGTGCATAATGACCACATTAGCATACAAACGCAAACATACCCTCATATAATCATGCTGTACTTACATATACAAGTTCACACAGAATATATGTAAAGTATGTTACAGTGGTGAGATCATTATTTATTTTAAACATGTAGTGAGAAGATCATGTGCATCTGTTTGCTGCTTCTCTGTGTATGTTTTAGAGTGTGTTTGTGTTCCTACCTTGACTTGTCCGACGTAGGCATGATCCTCCTCTTCGATGACAGTGAGGTTTACAGGCAGTGAAGCATTCGAACAGCGGGTCATTGTCATTAACATCTGTCACCACAATGTTCACCATCGCAGTGGAGGTCTACACACACAGAGACACAAATTTGTGTTACTGCAGAAAACATCATGAAACTGTTTTTTTTTTTTTTAAATTCGATTTAATATTTTTGACTCGTGTCATCACTGTTATCAGTGCACACAAGATGAATCCATCTTTAAATTTCAGTGGTTTTATTTTACTTTCTAAGTCTATCTGTCCCTCTTTGCTTCTGATATAACAAACTGAAGAGCCCATTATATTTGTTAATTAGCTACACTCTGGTCCAGCTCACATCTTCCGTTGAACAACGGTCTACTTTGCACCCTTTCTTCTGCATTAAAATGGATATTTGTGTTAGCATATGCATAATTAAGAACAACATGTGAACATTAGTTAAAAAGCATAGCCAACTCTACAATGAGTGTGGGTGCAAAAAGTACCCCCAGCAGTAGAAAGCTGAACCTGGATCAGACTCATTGGCGAATCGATTACACGCAGGCACACATTCCTGGTACATGACTTTATAACATAAATCACTGTGTTTCAGACAGATAATATTATTCCTGCAATGATAATTTTCCTAGGTGGTTGAATCCTACTCATGCTATTAAAAAGCACTTGTGAAGTGGTTTGATAAGCCTTCAAACTCACATCTACTAGTCAAAGTGGCCTTACAGGGTTGTACTTACATCTTATCTTATCTTATATATTCTCTTATATTTGAAACAACATACCCACAAAGAGCCTGCTTAGAGTGTGTGTGTTTATGTGTAACAAAATGTAAGTGTTCACAACACAACAATAGCAAACTTCATTGTCTATTTAAAGAGCACACTGCTTGATAATGGTGCAATTTCTAATTTCTAATCACATGGTAGTCCTTTAGGAACGGATAATTAATTGGTTTAATTTGCTAAATGCAACACATGCTATTGTTTTGTTACCAAAAATCCAAATGGATAGATGGATGATGAGCTCTCTTTCTGAGGAAACTTCACAATAAATGTCACACATGTGCACTGTTTCCCAGCAAAAGCACAAAAACTATAACCAAGTAAGGGCAGAGGAGCAGGAGAGAGAGAAAGAAGCTGGTAGGAGGTCACCAATTTCCTAATTTGACTTTCATGAGAGCGGAAGAGAGAGCAAGTGATCGAAGATTTGACTTTTAAAGAAGGAAAGTGGGAGGAGGAGGAAAATGGGGGGAGAGCTAACCGATTCACAACAGTGGGATGAAAGGAGAAAAAGCAGACTGTGTGTGTGGGGGGGGTATATGTGTGTGTGTGGAAGAGTTACAATAATAGAGGTGACAACAGGCTATTGAGGTTGGCAGGGCACACGGTGATGCAAGTAATTTGAGGTTAAGAGCTCACAGTTGACAAAACAGTTTATCTGAATGCCAATATATGTAGAGTAGAATGAGCTCTGATAAGGCAGTCTGTGAGCAATGCTGGCAAAGGCTTTAAGCACATCATTTTCAAATAACAGCACACCTACGAGTTTATTATCTTTCTGATTCCAAGGCCACCTGCCAAAGTTTAACACCTACCCTCCAAACATTACATGCTCATTTTCAGAGTCCTCAGTTCAATTGTACATTGTGCTAGTGTGCATTTGGACAGTAGGTGGTAAAGGATTGAGATTTTGGCTCTATTTGACTCTCTTCCTGCAAGGTAATCCCTCTGTAACTGAGATCTATCTTGTCAATTACCCAGCGACCACCTGCAATAGATGGGAATCCACTGATGTCTGCCAACTTAAAAACTCTGCTAGCATGACCAACCTGGTGCATGTTTCCCCTGCTTGCTCTATATTGTCACAATTCAAAAATACAGCTGGCAGTATTTTAGATTTTATCCACTGCCTACCATTCCATGAAGATAAAATTCACAATTAATTGAACCTACTGAAAAGCATTGCCTGTGTAGCAACAGCCTAATTTAACTTGGCCATGGACCTCTATTGTTGTCTAAAAATGACTGCAAACACACCAGTGAGCCCCACACTTACACTCAGAACTAGACATGCTCCCTCATTACGCTGAACATGGACACTGTAGTTTATTTCATGTCAGTCCAACATACATCATCCTGCTGCTGTAAATTGTCACCAGCACACCAAATATGGAGCACAGTGTTAGCACACGCCAGATGTTTTATTCATGCATAATCACTGGCTCATTCATCAGCTGTTTGGCTACCAGCTGACTAGTAATGTCTGATCATATTCATCGAGGTGTACAGCACAGCCGTTAAAACCTGACACATCTTACTGTTGCTCTGATTTAAAAACAGCAGCTAACAAACAACCTGTTTTCTTTTGCTTGGATAACATTTACTAAAAAAAAAAAAAAAAAAAAAAAAAAAAAAGCTCTTTGCTCTCTCAAAAAAGCAAACTATAAATTTCTGACCCATTTTTAAACAGTTATGCATTCACTAGAAATGAATAAGCTTGTGGCCGAGTGCCAAATAGAAATGATGGAAAGTATTATGAAAAAAAGTGAATGTTTTTTTTTCGTCTATTTATTGTATTTGTTGATGCAAGTTTCTGAAAAATGCAAGCCTTATCGTTTAAGCTATTGAATAAATTATTTTTTACATTCATTACTTTAGCTGCAGTGGCACTAATTTACACAGTATTTAGTGACGGATGATGATTTATTTCCCCATGCCACATTACAGTACAATATAGTCCATATGACAACAGCACACTGTCCCTGCACCAAAGTTGCATCCTATGATGCACAGTGTCCTTACAGTGGAGCTGCTTTACTGCAGCAGCTCGTACGGTCCTCAATCTGTGGCAGTATGATGGATTCACTGGCCAAATAGCCAATTAGGCACTTTGTAGTCTGACACTCTCACAACGGGACATTCAATAATAGGGGACACAGACGGGAGTGTGTGTGCGAGTGTGCACGCATATGAAGACAACCCAAGGCCTTTCGAGTGATGCTGATTAATGGGCCTGTATAAGGAAACTACCCCCCAATCTTCTCTTCTCTTTATTCTATTTCTTTCTTTCCTTGTCTTTCCTTCTGTCTCTCTGTGTAGCTCATACCATTCCTCTCTCTTACACCTTCTCTCTCTCTCTCTCTCTCTCTCTCTCTATTCACAATTTTCTACTCTTTTTTCTTGGCTTTCAAAATATAATGGAGTGTCAAGCAGAAAAATGTCCAAACTACTTTTAGCCATTTTCTGACTTAAAGACCTTTGGGGCACAAAGATAATACACTAATTGTCAAGGTCCAGAGAGGAATTGACTAAGTATATGTGTGCATGTGTGTGAGAGTGTGTGTGTGTGTGTGTCAAGACTCCTTTATAGTATGAACACACAGCCCAATTGTTAAGGTAATAAGAGCCCCCTGAATACCTCTCACATCCCTCCCCTCCTCTCTCTAACTTCCTCCCACTTGTTCTCTACCTCCATACTGTGTGTGAGTGTGTGTGTTAGAGAGAGAAGGTCAGTGTATTCAAATCAGCATTTTCTGTCCTCAGAGGGACCTTTTGTTTTAATTGACATGGAGGGAGAGGGGGTCAGCGAAGAGAAGGAAGAGGAGGAGAGGAGGAGAAGAGGAGGAGGAGGGGGAGACAAACTTCTTTTAAGGCTAGTCTAACAGATGGATGAGGAAGGGAGATGGGAGGGAGAGGAGAGCAGAGGAGAGGCAAGAAAGGGAAACTGATGAAAGCCAGAGGAAAAGAGGGGCGAGGGGAGTGCAACAGGACTCCATCCGATGTCTTCATTTGACTTTCATGTGAGTGAGTGACTAAAGATTTGACTTTTAAAAAAGGAAGGAAGAGAGGAACAGAGAGAAAGAGAGAGAGAGAGAATGACTCTGGTGACCTATGATCACTTAGGTAGGTGAGAAAGTGAGGAAGGGCACACACTCGTTTATCCCTGCAAAATAGCTCTTGCTCCGGAGTAAACACATCCAAATGAGAATGTGTTTTAACCATTTTGTATTTTTACACATTTACTCAGACTTTCTTTGATACTTTTCAGGTCATGCAAGTGTTCTATCCACATGGAAATGCCAAAACAATTAGGCAAACATTTTTATCTTTTCGTCTTTGACTCCTTTCAGTTGGCTGTCACTTCAAAGTTTTTGCGCTGGAGAGTCGGATCATAAACTGAGTGGAAGAAGAAGTTTTCCTGATAAAAGGTCTAAGGACCAAGGCAACAGGGATAAAGTGAGCACGAAGGATCACCGATTCATGGGATTGTTGGATCTTCGACAGCTGGCAAATACTACTGCTGACCAAACAGTACATCAACAACATCTGGCAAGGAGTGAGATGGACAAAGCTCGGTTTCTTTAACCCACAACTAAACATCAAGCTGGAATTTCTGGATTTATCCACTTGGGAGAAGAACTCCTTTTTAGGTGTGAAAAAAATGCTCAGAAGTGTAGACCAAAACAAACAGATGGAAAAAGATGATTTGCAGATTTAGCCAGTTTAGTGTTGATGTAATCCCCAACTGTTTCCTTTGAGACACTGTGCGATCTGATAAAATCAACACGTTAATACATATAAACCCTAAACCAACATATTTTTTCTCAGATAATGATTTATTATGTTCCTTTTCCACTTATTAATTTTCTAAAGTGCTTATCCTGTTCACAGTTGCTGAGCCTACAGCCTTTATTCCCATTATTTTTCATATCCCTTTAATTATTTAAGTACATAATTATACATATTGGTCCAAAGTTCACTGCTATGAATAGATTTGGGCCTTTTATTTTGATGTTATTGTGATTACTATTATTACTGAATGATGTGTACTTCCAAAAAAATGTCTCTAATATCCCCCTTTTCACATAACACCACAGATGCTGTTTGTGGCATTTCACTGTGAGGGATTTAGCTTCCCTCCCTGCAGTCACTCAGTATAATTCCACAGGGGATGCGAAGCAACTCAAGTAAAGACAACCAGTTAATATCTGTGTGGCACATCTGAGTTTCTTACCCCATCTGGCTGTCCGTCTGAGGCTGTGACCACCAGGGTATAATAATCCACAGACTCTCTGTCCAGAGGCTTGTCCAGAACCAAATACCCTGAACTGGAGAGAGAGAAAAACACTCAGAGTCCTGTTAACCCTCTAGGCTTGGCCTTAAAAAAAGATCAGAACAGAAAAATTTTAAAAAAAGCAGAGTACACTTTTATTTTCATACCCACGAATCCTATGATTTTCTGAGACTTTTCAGTCGATTGTTAACAATGTAGATGCACTCTCATGCTAATAGTTCCAGCCATTTGTCGGTGGTCTCTATGCTAACGCTGATAACATGGGAATACGTTGGAAACCTGTCTTGTTTTCTTGAAATGTGCATTCCTCTTTATATACGCCGCTTTGGAGACAATTTCTCAGACATTTACAAACAGTGATAACCACTGCATAAAAGCCTTAAGACCCAGAAGTGTATTTCTTAAGACCCAGAAGTGTATTTTTTTTACTGCGATTATGGGTACTTTGGTGATGCAAATGGCGCCTCACCCACAATGATATAAAGAACTGCCCTCTTGGGCGCTCTTGCGATAATGGCTCAGACAGTGATGTGTCATTAAGAAACAGTATTGTTATGTAACAGTGCTTATATATTTATATACAAAATGCCTCTAAACTACAATAAGATCTTATAGGAATGTGATACATTATACATAGTATAATATATTTCAATGGCTAATTCTCATAACAAGTCTCATTACATAACATACGGTGTGATTTATTAGTATGGTTCACTAGCCACATAACCTTGCACTCAATACTCACTGAATATCAATTCAATAATCAAGAATATTGTAACAACGAGAGTAAAAAGATACGTCAGACTTAAGTGAAAATGATTGCAACATAATTAAGAATGTATTCTAACTTTTTGATGACTGTTCTAATTGATTAGTTTTTTTTTTTTCCAAGCGAAGATTTACATAATGATTGAAGTGTTTTTAATTTGAGCTCCTTTCATGAATCAGAAACCATCGGAAACGCACATTTTATCCACATATCATCGATGTGTGTGTGTAGATGTGTGTGCGCTGACGCATAAATAAACATGTGCATGTGCATATGTTAAGTGGTTCACAGAGGGAAAGATGGGAAGCCTTTTTTTTTCTCTTTTAAACAGAAAAATGGTTCATGTATATTTATGGATTCATGAAAAGCAAAGTCTGTGAACAGATATACACCCAGTCTTATTTTCTCATCTACACCAGAAATTGACACATTTTCTTGACACACCTGCCGCTCTCAAACCAAACATCTGCTACGACATGCGGGGAGGGCCTACAGTAAATCCCACTGATCCGAACGAACTCAAGCTACCTCAAATTCCCTCAAACGCTAATGCTGATGAACCTCCTCAAAGCTCATCACTTGCATCCTGCACTGATGCTGGCGTTTTTATTTCTGTATTGAAGTAATCAAAATATTTTGCCCATTAGACCGTGTTACATCTGTGCCAGCCACCTTGAAAAATAGGCCAATATCAGACCTGTTTGGGTGTTCTCCTGACGCACACTTCTTCAGTATTTGACATTCTGCACAAAAGCAATGAGAAATCGCCCCATTCTGTGCCAGTATGAGTGCTGCACGTCATGCTGCATTTATGCAGTGGGAAAAGGACACTTTATAGTGCTGTAATGCAGAAAAAGCAGCCGAAACAAATGCCTGACGGAGGCCATCAGATATTCCTAGAATGCAGAAATGAAAGCTCCTCAATTCATTTTAATCTTTGCTATGAATTTCTGTCCTTTACTAAGTACTTTGCCTTAACTCCTCATTTGTCTGTCACTCTTGCTCATTGTTTCCTTCCCAGCTCTCTTAACGCTGTGTCCCTCATCTTTCACTCTGCCCTGCCCTGCTCTCTTATCTCTCTCTCCCCCTCCTCTCTTCCCCATCCTTACAATTCTGCCCCCTCTGTCTTGCAGTCTTTCACCATACTTTCCTTTGTTACTCTCTCTCCTTCTCCCTCTAGAAATGCAGATAGGATCTTTCCCCTTTTTAATGAGCAATAAATGAATAAATAAAACAAAAGCCCGCTGAGTCCGTACGTGAGTGTGAGTGTGTGTGTGTGTGTGTGTGTGTGAATGTGGGAGAGAGTATAGGTGTGTTTGGGTGAAGCCTTCGGCGGAGTCTGAGCCTTGAATGATATAATTTAGACTTCTTTCAACTGCACACATACACACACAGACACACTATAAGTACACCCTCGTATACTGCAGTATGCACTTACTCAGACAACAATTTTAGCACACAACCAAAAAATGATAAGAAAACAGAAGAATTGCACGTGTGTACTTACCTCTGCTGTAGTGAAAAATGTCCATGAGGGTCTCCGCTGTGGATTTTGTAAGTGATGGGGTCCCTCTCCCGATCTACAGCCTTAAGAAGTAAACAGACAGACAGACACACACTATTATTTTCCATCAGCAAATTCTGCCCTTATATGTGACTGATTGTACCCCAGGAAGTACTTTCTGCAGTTGCCAGAGGGATATATGGAAAGATAGTAGCTCAATCAATTTGAAAACTAGAAAATACCATTTAATTTAACTCTTGGATTTCATGTTTGCAATTAATGATAGTAGTGTCTGATCAACTTGTTGGAAAGTGAGCAGAGAAGTTGAATTATTAGCTAAAGTAATGAATAAGCAGTTCAAACAAATAGGTAAAAGTGATGTATAAAGGGTTGTAATAGTCCAAAGTGAGGTGAATGGTTAGAATAATCAGATGTAAAATGGGAGCATGAGTTCACCTGTAGATTAAGCAGTGTTGCTCCGGTCCTCATAGCTTCGCTGATCTCTATGTTGTATTGTTGCAGGGGGAAACGGGGAGGGCTCTGGTTGTTTGGGGGCAAAACTTCGATATAGACAGTGGTAATGGATGACCTGGAGGGAGAGAGTGAAGGTGAAAAAAGGGTTAAAGCAAACTGGACAGTCTGGGAGTGTACAAAGACAGCTACAGAAACAATCTTAACAGAGAAGCAGATAAAGGAGGAATAGTAGCAGTGGGAATGTTAGAGAGGGATGTGAGAGGGGAAAGGAGTAAGAGAAGAGCCGGAGGGCAGCACAAGAGGATGGTGGGTTAAAAGAAAAAAAAAGGGGAAAAAAGGGCACCATCAGGGAGGGTGAATGGTCTATTCTTTAAGTTAAGAGTGTTTGGCCAGTGTCTGTTTCTTTGCACTTCATGCTGTGTTTAAGTAATCGATAAGAGCATGGACTCAACAACAGTGCGAGCGGCAAAGACACCAGACAGTTTTCTACTGCTGGGCTTACAAACATCTTTGTGCTGGGTTTAAGGCTTCTATTGTGCATTTTGACAAACTTATCCTGCTATTTCAATGATTGATTCTGGTGGGGGCTGGTGCTGTTTCACTGGGAGAAACTGTCTATTTTTTATTCCTCCATTTTAATAAGAGTGCGTCTGAACAGAGTGACACTACCTTGTTAGGGCAGTACTATATCGTTCCTTACTGTGCCCTTTATTATGCAGTGTAATGAACCTTATTATGCAGCACGGCATATTTGAAGACCTTCAGAATCTCAGCTGTTACTTAAAGCTGAGCCTTGCACCAGAACACATAAACCCTTAATATCATATTAGAATGAATATCGTGAAGAGGTTTGTACACCTGTCCTGAACTGCGAGTGATTACACCAGTTACATAACAAGGCGAGGTGAACCAGCTGTGGAGGATAAATGGAGCTGGAAATGTCTTTACAGGTGAGGCAACTTTATCAAAATGTTTCAAGGTGGGATTACAAAAGTAAGGGTTTCATAAAAGAAAAGGAAATAGGCTTAAAAGCAAACCAGACAAAAGAAAAAAAAAAGGGAATTATGCAGAGTTTCTAATTTGTAAGGCAAAGACACTGAGAGAAAATGCACTTGAGTAGTATCTGACAGAAGATTGTTTCACTTTGTAAAATAAAGTCTTAATTACACAATGTTTACTTCTCCTTTGATAAACAGCTTTGGCTGTTCAATAAGCTGTATTCACTGACATTTTTTAATCAATGTAACACTTATTCCAAAATAGCATGTCACCTTAATGACCCACAATTGACAGAGCTGTTTATTTCTGGTGCCATAAACAGCCTGTGTCCTTATGTCAATTTCTGAAAATATTTGATTACCTGGGTCACAGTTGTCATGTTTCAGCCCCTTGGCAAATTGACTGCCTTATATAACCGGGAGATAGCAACGTGCTAAATGCAAATTAAAGTAAGACCCAAATGAAAACAGAACCGACATCTGCTATATCAATTAATTTAGATAATTTAGTCGAGAATTGTGATGAACAGCTCAACAGCTCCTTCCCAACAGATGAGGGAGAGCTGCTGGAACCCTCGATAATGACCTTAAGGTAAATCGGTAGGAAACACATCAGCATCAGCACAGGTTTTTGAGATACATTTTACACCACGCCAACAAAATAATGCTAATAAGTGTGTAGTATCTTTGGTCTGCTTTCATGTAGATGTACCACCAGACCTTCTCACAATTCTAACTAGAATTACCACCTCATGGTTTAATGCCTGTACCTTTCAGTTCAGTTGCACTTAATTATCTGGGAAATTCTTCAGTTATGGCCAAAAATCTGTGAGTCCAAGTGAATGTTTGTGCCAACTTCTTTTTTTTAATTTCCTCAAGCATTCCTGAGATATCGTGTTCATGAGGCAAGCGTGTTTTGTTCAGACCCAGCGACCTTGACCTTTCATCACCGAATTCTAATCGATTCATCCTTGAGTCCGTGTGAACGAATGTTTGTGCCAAATTAGTGTGGATTACTTTGAGGCATCCCTGAGATGTTGAGGTCACAAGGCCAAAAATGTGTTTTAGTTCGGTCTCTGTGACCTTTCAAATCAGTTCATCTTGAGTTTGAGTGAAAATCAATATTTCCTTAACATGCAGTTACCACCTTTTTACTCTAGCTTTCAAGTTATAAAAGAATAATCTTACACTACATTGTACCAGTGTGGAATATACTTACAGGTTGTTCAAACCCTTCTTCGAAACTTTATAGTGTTTTCACTGAGTTAAATATTCATGGAATTCAGTCATTTTATTGTATATGCGTTTCCCAAAACTCATTTGGCTCCAGTTTGTATCTTAGAAAATGTTGGGCTCACTACTTAAATTTAAAATAACATTTTCTCTAAATGTTTTCCTCCTTCCAAAGAGTGGAGGCCTGATACTGGCTAACAAGAAAAGAACAGTGGCTCACCGAAGATCATCTGGATGAAATGTAAATGTTGCTTTAGAAAGAAAGAGCGTACTGCTCTAGTCCTGTAACCTGGTTAAATTCCAATTTTACGTTTTGTCAAATTGGTTATAACTAATTAATGGGCTGGAAGAAGCTCAGTTACTCCAGTTTCCCAGTTTTACCACCACAGGACACAAGCGACATTAGGTTTTTGCCCTAAATTTCAGAGTGAGAAACCACAGGGAATTCGTTTGTGTTCCCACTTGGCTGAGAGTGCCGAGTTCCAGCAGGGGAGAGAAGGGAGAGATTAACTCCACTCAAACTGGATCATCGACTGAAAAACCCAAAGAACCTCGGGTCTAAACAATAGCCCACAAAATCTGTTTACGTTCACAACAATAAATAAATAAAGAGATAAAGGCTGGGAAAATGCAAGCCGCCAGAGAGAGTGAAAGCCAGTGTTTTATTAAAACAATTCAGATGGCATTTTTGATGAAAACCGACTAGAGGGGGTGGAGACTGGGGCCTATTTCTCCCTCTCATCCCGAATCTTGAAACTCTCTGTCCTTCCAGTGGAAATAATTCTTCCCATTAAAACTCTTCTTTTGTGTTTCTTATTTAATATTCATTTTCAGTTTCACAGGCATTGTTATACACAATTGTTCGTACTTGTACAGTATACACACATAAACACTAACCCACAAATGTGTACATATAAACATGTATTTGCACATCAAATTAGACAAGTGTAGAAAGGATGAAGTCGCTTACCCTTGAGTACAACAGACGTGCATTTGTGAGCATGTTCTCTTCACTTCAACAGTGAGTCACCACACAAATAACCTCCTCCTCCCCAGTCATTCACAGTAATTTGTTGGTCCAGCCAATCATTATGGTGTTAGGTGAATGTTTAGGTGAATGGCTTTGTTCGTGAGTGCACTGTGCCATCCTGTTTAGGTTTCTTTCAACCCTCAGCATCAAATTGCTACTCTCCTCATTATCATTAGCTGTGTTTTTCAGTCCTTTGTCTCATAAGTGTCTTAATCTATACAGTATTCGACGCTGGCCGCGGTTCGCAGCAACAAGAAGCGCACTTTTACGCCTCAGGTCTGTTATATTTCAACATATGCATGTAACTACGTTGAGCACTGGGCTGTGAAGTGCTGTCAAAGATTTTCGAAGCACTCAGCAGGACTGCGGCTGATCTGATCCAGCGCAGATGGAAGATTGCAGTAGCTGCTGATGTGCTGTTTAGACAAGATGTTTATCTGCTTCATCTATTGAATGAGATATTTAACTTCTGGCTCATTTGAACATACTTTATGTGTGTCATACAACTGTATTTTACCCAAAAGGCAGACTGAATTAAGTGACTTTGGATCAAAAAGGATTCAAATCACTAGTCTGGAAAACTTGCCATACAAATTCTCTTGACCGATTTAAAGCTACAATATGCACTGCTTTAGCAGAAACAGTGACTTTGTACCACCTCCATAATTTACCACAGGCCTCGAAGGGTACAGTGCAAAATTATCTCTTTATCTCTTTCTATCTAGCTATTTATCCAACATCTTATCCAAGCTCATTTGTACTCTCTGGTGGTGCCCTCTTTTCTCTCTTACCCTCCAGTTTGATGAAAATATAAATGAGACCCATGAGCATGAGCTGTTTTCAGTATTCTGTGGTTCATCTATCTAGGCCATGCATTTCACTTCTAAGCTGAATGAAACATGCATCTCTAAGGCTCTTCAACAGGTACCCCACCCCACCCCACCCCCCCGCCCTCCCCCCAAAATAAAGAAGACTTGATATGTAATATGCACAAGCTGGGATCCAGACTCATCATGTCATTCGTGTCTTGTTGGTGCCCATCAGGAAGAGGACGCACAGCTCATGGTTTTAACAAACCAGGTAGCAGAGATAGATATTGATTGGCTTTCAAGGGTTACGTTTTCAGCTGATATAAATAGGGGGGTCTGGGGAAATTTGGGGACAAAATGTGAGCCAATCACTGGAACCACCTCAATCTGTAGTGGTTCACAGTCTGTATTGATTTGGCAGCTACACAGCCAGAGCCAAGTGCCTGAGGATTCTAGCTTTTATGATGACTGACAAATGTTGCTGGAAAGAGCAATTTACTGCAATAATGACAAACCATCATAATTTTTGGTCTACATTTTAGGTATTATCTGTTCTGTAAACTGGATTGATTTATTAGACAAAATAGGTTGATTCAGTTTGGTTAAAGCTGAGGACAGCTCATCAGACAACTGTTGGAACAAATTCAATTTGTGTTACTTAATAGAGCTTTGACTTTAGAGCCGACAGTCAGCTTCTGCCATCACTGAGCGCCTGTGGCTGACTATCCCCCCTTGTTTTTGTGGTGCGTTTGGCACCCTGGGTATTTGTTGGCCTTTACCAGTGGCTGTTTGTTCAATTGAGCATATCAGATAAAAGTGAAAGCAGTCAGGCACAGCTTTCTCACTGGCTGTTAAGCCTAAGAAATTTTATGAATTCACCCTATTAAGTAGTTTCACAGTTTTTCAATTTAAGATAAATTCATAAAATGTATTCAAAGCCTGTTATTAGACGTTTTGACCAGATTTACAGGCATTTAATGTCCTCTTTGTGTTCCTGTCCTTGCACCACAGCTGAATATGGTTGGGAATTTTATATTAACACATATAGAATGTGAACTGTGGATTATGTATCCCATCACCTCTCATCCATCACCTCTCATCACCTCTGCACAAGTAAGGGATCCTCTAATTTCCAGTAGGAACAGGAGCAATGGTTACAGCAAGCAAGAAAAACTTTCCTCGAAATGGTGGGCTAGGTTCTTTAAGGTTGGCTCGGTGCGTCACGTCATCTGGTGTGAATAGCACTTCTTAGAGCAGCAAGGGGCTTGGTGCAGAGTTCAGAAATGCTCACAGGAGGGGTAACATCAAAATGTTCATACTGCTTTCCCATAATTCAACATTTAACCAAGTGCCAGGTGAGTTGATTAAATTTTCATCAAGCGACTGATGAGCAGAAGTCTTAAGTGATGGACACTGACAATGACTTCTTCAAACGTGTTTTGAAATAATCAGTGAGGGAGAGAGGAATATTTCCGATTGACTGGCTCAGTCTATGTGAACCTATAAAACTGACTTCCTTTCACATAAGCCTACCTAAAAAGCAATCAGTATTGCACCCTGCCTTTTCCTCAAACAATGTTTCAATCAAAAAATCTTCATTAAATGTTGCTTTTGTTCTGTGTTTGTTGTTTGAACAGCGAGGATCTCCTCTCTGCATGGACACTGCAGTGTTAATTTATCCCTCTGTTAAAATAACTCCAAGTGCAAAACACCAAGAACTTCACCCAAGTGTGCTTTGAGTATCAGCAAACAACAGGCTGTTGTTCAGGTTGGCACTGTTTGTATGGCTTTTGTTTTCACTGGTGCCAATTTCTCACGTTTTTTGAAAAGTTTTCCTTATGGTGTGTCTGTTTTTGATGATATGCAACAAGACGAGAAAACTGGAAACTGGGAGGAAAATGAAAAGAGGTGAAACGTGCTCATCAGAAGGAGTTAACATCTTTTGATGCACGCTGTCCCTCTTTTCTGCAACCTGCAAAAAGCTCATGGCACGTTCCCACTGAGTCCCCGATCTACGATGTTTCTCGAGCGAACGTGAGGCAGGGTGCCACAAAAATAAACATTCAAGGAATCAAACTCTCTGCCAGTGCAGCTGCTACATCAATCTGTGGAGCAATGCAGTTTGACCATGTTCCAGTGAGTGCACAGCTTGATGGCTGGATTTGCCTCCATTCTCAGATACTGCACGGTAATTTCTAAAACTAAAATTTCACAATTTAAGTGCACTCTGCCAAACTTTTTTCTCCCTACCAAATCGATACACACAGAGTTTATACAATATTAGGAGCAGCTGCTTTTTCCACGAAACAACCCGAGTAGGAGAATAAAGTAGAGTGAAAGTTATGGCACTGTATTGATTTAATCCATGAAGGAGAGATGAAGGGCAGGGGAGAACAACAATCAAAAAATAAAAAGAAGAAGCAAAAAAAGCCACCTTATCAAGTCAGCCCTTATCCTCCAGAGTGCAACAGGACCAGAGTGCAATACATTTTGTTTCTCTAACCATCTGTTGCATTTTTTCTAGATGTCATGTGCTTCTACATTTGCTGAAATTGTCCCCTCTCTGACATGCACACTGTATAATTTTCTTTACGTATCTCAAGTAGATGGTAACTAGCAGTAAGGCACCCTTTCATTACATTTGATACTCTTCTCCCCTTTCTCCTTTACTTCTCACACTTATACCATACATCTTCCTCTCTTAGACTCCTTCCCTGACATTTTCCAATATAAAATTGGAATTCATGCTATATTTCTAAAAATGAAAATGCTTCATGCGGCAGGGAAAGAGAAGCAGGCAGGGGAGCGATGGACTAGTACCGTGGAGTGTCTGACAATGGGTGTGAAAAGCTGTGGAAATCTGATGACCTTTCATGCCTCCGCTCCAGACAAGACTGATGTAGCAGACAGAGAGAAACTCTTACCTTCTGTGAGGCACAGGTCCATTGTCCATGGCTTCTACAGTCAAAGCGTAGCTGCGCCCCACGACGAGCTCAACACTCCGGTGCCACAGTAATGATCCCGGTGCTGTGAAAACAGTTCATGCAGTAATACGTGACTATACAGATACCCAGATGTTAATATGAACATTTTAATTTTGATACTCAACACTGCATTTTGCACTGAGGTACTTAAGCTACAGACCATCAGTTGTCTCATCAGAGCCTATATCTTTATATGTCAGTTACCTATTATATTCGTAGTTGTGTTACAAATGACATAGTTGCATTACAAATCCTATAGAAGTTACCTTTGATACTATCAGTAAGTAGGACATCTAACAAAACCACAGAAAGTCTATACATGCAGTTTACTAAGGCATTTTTCTGTCATTTTCTAAATGGAACAACAGCACTGAGGTTTTTTTTACACTGAAGAATCTCCTGAAATAGTTTAAAGAACAGTTTGACATTTTCGCAAATATGCTTATTCGCTTTCTTGCTGAGAGTTGGGCCCATTCCAAAGGTTGTTCAGGTACAGTATTTAGTGTAGGTCACGTGTTTTTAGTCTACCTAAAAATATCTAGCAAAATGTTAAACCTTTTCTTTAATATTACGATTAATATCTTTCAGATACAATATTACAATGAAAGTGATGTAATTACCTGTTTCCAATAAGAAAATGTCCCTGGTCACCAGCTAAGATCCGATAGGTGACTTGACCATTGGGACCTGCATCGGAATCTACTGCTGACAGCTGGAGAGAGATACACACACAAAATGGCCATGTGCCTAACACTCACACATATATTTCTTGAACATAATGAAAGATGAGGTTTCAAATTCATTTCATGTTATATGCAATCCTGTAACAAAATATGTTGCTAATACCATGTATTTTAAGTGCGTACCTGTATTATACTTTCACCAGGCATCATATTGGTAAAAAGGTTGACATTATAGGAGACATTAGCAAAAGTCGGAGTGTTGTCGTTAGCGTCCAAAACTGTTATTGTCACGGTAACCGGAATGCTCTGCTGGACGCCGTCTGATGCTAACAGCTGGAGAGACAGAGACAAGGGAAAAAAAAGTAACAATGTATACTGTATTTTTGTGAGAAGAGAAAAAAAAAAAAAAAAAAAAGCTAAAATGTTCCTTCTTGTAGAAAATGTTACACTCAGCTGAGCTACAAAAAGCTGCCTTTTGAGAATCCTGAGGTGGGTGGACTGTGTGCTCAATACATCCTTGACATCTTGATAGTGTTGTGTTTGTTTCCTTGTTTCTTTTGAGAAGGAGTTGCTCTGTACATTTTCAATCTAAATCCCTGCTCTGGGTTTATTTATATGTCCTTGTGGGTGCAGCTGAAAAGTCTTGAAAATGTTAATCTGTTTCCCCTAAATTTAATTCCACCTACATACAGAGAATTCACAATGTTGTCGACTCCACTAGCTTTAACTAAATATCATCTCTATCAAATATATTTAGAAACAACAAAAACAAGCATAATTGAGTGTCCATGTAATTACAAGGTCAATGTACTTCAACTGCTTAGAAACATCCTCCATGTTCTGTATTACTCAGTGTTTTTTTAATCAAAGTCTAATTACTTAAAGGAATAATTGTGAGTTGATTAATTACACTTAGCTGCTCTCTTGCAAGAACTAAGATATGAAGATTGATGACACTCTATATGCTAAATATGAAGCTAGAGCCAGCAGATGATTAACTTAGCTTAGCATAAAGACAGGAAACATAGAAATAGCTAGTCTGTCTCTGTCCAAGGCTAAGAAAATCCACATCAGTGCCTGTAAAGCTCACTAAGTAACACATTATACTTTTTAACAAAAATTAGAGTATAGCACTGTAAGCTGTGTATGCACAGTTATATGCTAGAACTCTAGGCTGGGTCCACCTCAAGGTGACAGCAATCCTTCAAGCTAGCTGTGTGTCCCATGCTTACAGTCTTTAGCCAGCTGGCTCTAGTTTGTTATCTAATGTGCAAACATAAGAGCGTCACCAGCAGGGCTTTAGTCATGATCTCGGTATCTTCTATTTTTTAATCAACATATCAACATTTTACTGGTTAAGCATAAACACATAAACAACAGGCTACAGTGCGTTTACATTCATTACAAATTATCAGTCATTTCTTGAGCCTTTTCCCCTCTCTTCTTCCACTCACTCTGCTCTCCCATTAAGCAGTTTATACTAGCAAATCAAACACACACATGCATTTCTCCATGTTTTAGAAATCACACACAGTGCGTATCAAAGTGCATATCAACAGGAGCTTCTTCACTGATACCAATCTGCTCCACAAGCTCATCTGCCAACAGTCTGATTGACTCCTTTTAATGAAAATCATCCTTCATGTCTCATAGCCGACTCTCTCTCTCTCTCTCTCTCTCTCTCTCTTTTTCTCGTCTTCGAGTTTAATTTCTCCTGCAAGGCTTTCATGATGATTACTATACACCTCTGCCTTTCAATCAATACGCCAAACCTGCTTTTTCAGTGTTTAACTTCCAAACAGCTACATCAGCCGCACTCCCAGCTGCATGCTCACACACAAACACACATAACTAGTGTGACCAGGCTGCTGAACCTGACAGATAATAGACTGCTGTATGGAGTAACAATACTGTACATCATATGGTGAGGAACACACACACACACACGCACACACACACAGATGCTGTGCGCTTGGCAACGGGCAGCCTCTCTTTGCCCTACCAATAACAACATGGCTGAATTAGATTGCACTGAAATAAGATAGAGAATAAGAGAGGAAGAATGGCAGATTGGGGGGGGGGGGGGGGGGCACACAAAAGAAAGGCAGAAAAAGGGACAGCGGAAGAGAAGGAGAAGTACGACACACCAGAGTCAGATAGAAAAAGAAAAATTGATGGAGAGAGGTACACAAAGAGGGACCGGGAAGAACCACTGTAATAAGTCACAGTCTCTACATCTATTTCTGCACTGAGGAATGGAAGAGCCAAGTACTGGCCTGGATGCTGAAAACAAGCCATTACAATATAAAATTTTATCTGTACATTAACAGTAGTGGAGGTAAATTAAATTGTGGACTCGCATGCTCCCTGTTTATGAAAGGACATATATGTAATGCACAGATCTTCCCATCACTTCTCTTCTGTTCTCTTTCCCATCCATCTCCTGTCCTCTCCTCCTGTCTTCTTCTCTATCTCTTGCCTCTTTCTCCTTATTTCACTCCTCTCATCTTATTTTGTTTCCCATTTCCACCCGTTCTCTTGATAAGAGTCCTTTTTCAAGACCGCTGCTACGGATTTTATCAAGAGCCTTGAATTTGAGGTGAGGTATTCAAATGCATTCAGAGGCTTATCTCTTACTCTCCTTCTCACACACACACACACACACACACACACACACACACACACACACACACACACAGACGCATGTTGTATATTATGCACACAAATGCCAAGGCTCTAGAGTACCGTGAATGTATAGGAGTCCTGTGTCTCTCTGTCCAGTGGCTGCAGTAGGTTGAGATATCTTCTGATTCCAGTAGCAGACACAGAGAAAACATTAGAATAGCTGTCCAATAAGAACTGGAGCTGAGGATCTCTGGTCTGTTGAAGAGAAAAAGAGATGTTTAGAGGTGTACACAAGGCATAAGAACAGAGAGCTTTTCTTTTTTTAAGCCTAGTGAAGGTACTGTTGCTGACACGGGATGCTCGATGAACATGTAGTGACTAATCAAAACAGCAGAGAACAAAAGAAACACAATGTTTAAGAAGACAAGAACTGGGCAATGAACTGTATCCATTTATGTCTCTTTCTCTCTCTCTCTGTGGATATATTTGAAATTTATTACAATTAAAAATAAAAACAGGAACATATGAGTGGAGAAACAGATGCGTCCATATGCAAAACAGGTCAGAGTAAAGAAGTGCTCTGACAGGAAAAGGTGAAGGAAAAACAACTCCTCCAAGGTTTTTCTTGACATAAAGATTCTCCTACGAGGGCTGTGTGTGTGTGTGTGTGTGTGTGTGTCTGTCAAGTGATGGAGAGGCAATCCTCATCCAAGCCCTCCTCTGACATTACCCACACAGTCACTTCCTCTATGTGTGTCTATACTGTATAGATGAGTGTGTGTGTGTGTGTGTGTGTGTGTGTGTGTGTGTGTGTGTGTGTGTGTGTCAGAGAGCTCTCACTGCAGATAAGACTGGCTCAGCAGGGGGGTGGGGGGCTGATAATATTGTCGATGTAGCCAGTGTGGATATTGAGTCATAAATAAGCACAAAAACACAGATTTAAGGGGACACACACTCACTCACACACACATTCACGGTCATATGCACACATATAAATAAAAGTGATTGATGGCACATAGAAGCAATTAGGACTAATCATCATTGTTGGTACTTAATGCTGGAGGAAAGACTGGTGTTAGCAATATTTAAAATAACTCAACATATATCAGTCACCACACAACATACACACAGTCTCACAAACACACACATTATCCCCACTAAGCCTGTTCCCTGCTGTGGGGGTCTTTTGGAAAGCAATGAACCAAAGCTTGTTTTTGTCAGAATGACTATGCTACATCTTAAACAAACTAAGCTCTTGGGAATGCATCGGCAATAACCAACTCTGCAGCACTGTAAATTCTTACATTATCACTGAGAGCAATTTGAGAGGGAAATAGTTTTACTATCCAGATTCACAGGGAAATTAGATAGGGCACTTCACTTCACACTCCACAGGTACGGCACAAAGCAGAGAAACAGTAAAACAAGGAGGAGGATAGAAATGGACACCAATCTTTCATTTCTGTGTGTCGCCATGCTGCTAGCTTTGTTTACAAGGTGATTTGTGTTTGGTGCTGGGTAATGCTTTGTCTCTACCTCTGTATCACAGTACATTTTAGATTACAAGGAGTGAAGCTTAATGCTTCAAGCCAGAATACAGGCATACACAGTACCAGCACAGTTTCCAAGTAACCATTGACTGTTGGCTAAATCCCTCCCCAAAATAGTGATTGTCCAATCATAGCAGGGCATGACAGGCCTGTCAAACTTTGGATTTCACCCCAATGAAAGCAGTGTGCACAGTGCTGTGGTAAGTCATCTTATTGACATCCAGAAAGCTCAAATCGTCTTGACTTATTTATCTATTTATCTATCTAGTTATTGTTTGTTTAGCCTCCCAAAATCACAAACTAGAAGTGTGAAAGTGTAAGGAATGGATTAAGCAGTATGTTTGTCTGCGCTAATGTAAGCTGCGGTTGTAAACATGCTTGGCTCACTTGTCCCTAAGTCTGTCTTTCAAGACCTCTTTTACAAGGTCCTTGTTTTCATTTTCAGCTGGAAACATTAACAGGTCAGTAGAAGACTTTCAACCATCTCACAAAGCTAATGTTAACTGAATTAACTAACTAGCTACAGTAGTGCAGTGCAACAGAGCGATAAACACTGCATCGACCAACACAGTCATCATTGTAAACTGCATATGTGCTGTGAAAATAGAAGGCTTAACAGGCCTATCAGCAGTAGGTAAGGAGGCTTAACAACAGTCAATTTCCATGTGGTGCTGGAAATTTTTACATGACCATTAAACACTGGTCAATGAGCATTAAAATTTATACTACATTAATTCTCATTTTTCTCATCTTGTCAACACCAATCAGTTGAAGCTTCAGAGGACTCAGCAAAAGGAGGTAAAGATAGAATAAATGAACTCAGCTGATACCTACAGGCGTCATATTGGCTGTTAGCTATAAAGGAAGTAGATGCAACAAATCATCATAACACATACTATCTTGTTCATTTGAATGTGAAAAAAAAATCTACATACATTGTTAATTCGTCAATATTCTGTTAGGATGTTTCAAAAAGGAACTCCTGCATTGTTATCAGTATTTACAATGGCTTTATTCTGATTATTAAGTGTTAGAATTTGATTCAGTCAGTGACATTAGCATTAATCAACTTCTAATATCTTCAGTGACAGCTCTGTATGCTTTTATCCTCACCTCCTCCACGTCGTTATCGAGAGCTATAATAGTGAGTGGTGCTGACAGGCTGGCGTTGGTCGCTATGGTGGTCCCCACTGGTGATGCTTCGCTGACGTAGCCATGGTAACTGGTCTCCAGGAAATATGGTGCCTGGTTGTTTTCATCCAGAACTTCAATTTGGAGGTTGGCAAAAGCTGGCAGTGGGTGGCCATTGTTCTGTTCTGCCTAAATGGGAGAGATAAAATAATTGGCCCTGATGCTTTGCTTTGTGTACTTTACTAGTCACTAAACCTGCTGCTGAGGTGGTATTTACTTACAATACTTCACACAATAAATGTTAGATAGTGCTCAGTAGGGCTCTTAGCTGAGATAATGATAATAAAACAGGCCAGTTACCCATGTTTGTGTTTATTCCATAAAGTATATGGCAATTGGATACAAATGAATTGATGTATTGCAATTTTTGATAGGGTTTAGTTGTTATTCTGACTTTATCTTAGCTGAACACACTTTTTGCTCAATTTGTCAGCTTTTGAAATGGAAACTTTTTCCCACAAGGGTATAAATTTTAGGGGGAAAAAGTGGCAAATCTAGAACATTTCTGTTTCTTCTTTGCTTTTTGACTGTTGGTGAATTAGACCACCCGGATAAACAAAATAATCTTGAGTAGTAAGAAAAGGGAGAATTCAGCTTTAAAGTTTATTGAAGTCTGCTCTCTAAATCTAAAATGTGTGACTACACAACTGTATACACCTGTGTGTCCTCTTCTCAATGCAATCTGTCATTGTCACCGACATGTCACTCTTATAGCATTTCCACTCCACTCTTTTTGTTCCCTCACACGTCTCTCTTATCAGTTTATGTGGATCCAACAGCAGTAAAGTAAAATGAATGCAGTGTCATTTCATAAACAAAATATCAAGGGTTTAAAAATCAGTGTACACACTTATACACAGATCCACACAAACTTTTACCTATAGCAAAAACATCCTATAGAGGAAAAATTCAATTTTCAATTTCAGTGGAGCAGAACCTGATGTATGCTTGGTGCTATAATTCCATTACTGGCCTAATTGAGCCAAAAACACCTTCACACAGCATAGTCCTGCTCTAATGCTTTACAATTACTGCCAGGGGAGAGTACTTTTAATTGAGAGGAACCAGGAGGCGCCAAATAAATAAACTGAAAGGGAGCAGTTAGTCTTTATTTAAGGTTACAGATTTGCTGATCAAAAACTTGACAGATATTTGAGGGTTAAAGGCAGTAAAGAAAATAATAATAATAAAAAAGGCTATGCACATTCCAGGGGGAGGTTGTTTCTATAAGAAACATGCTGGGAGAAAATCGAGTTAAACCTCCTCTGTTTGCAGCTGCAGTGTTCCTCACCTTGATAACCAGATCAAATCTGCGGTAGAGCTCTCTATCGATGGGCTTGAGTAGCAGGAGCTCCGCTGTGGTTCTGTTTAAGCTGAAATATTCTGCATAGGACTCTGGTTTGCCTGAGAGAGAGCAAGCAAGCAGCACAAACACACAATAAGAAAAGAGCAAAAACAAAATATACAAAAATGAAACCGGTGTGTGGGGGAGAGGGGGAGAGGGAGGGAGAGAGAGAGAGAGAGGGAGACATCATTAATTGGTGTAAGAATCAATGTATATTTGTTTGGTGGGTGTCTAAGGGGAGTGTAAAAGAGAGAGGGGGCGAGAGAGGGAGAGGGAGGCATGGGTAATGCTCCCAGTTTTCTCATCTCAGCTCTCCACATGTGGGGATGCACACACGCACACACACGCACACACACACACACACACACACACACATACATATATGGTACTTTGGAATGCTACATTGCTCAGTGGGGAAATCATGGTCTAGTGAGAGGAGCAGCAACATGTGCACTCTCACATCTCTCAATTGTGTGTCTATGCGTGTGCGGCATGTGTTGCATCTTTATAGCAAGCACTGATTTGATTGGCTTCTACTGAGGGATGGTGCATTCCAAGACAGCATGATCTCCCCCCAATGTTTGTGCTTATGGCTGTTTGTGTCCAAGACTGAAAAAATACATTCCCACTCTCTTCATCTATAGTGACTATCAACTCCTGTTTGTCTTTTGGATTATTAAAAAAAACAAACAAACAACAACAACAAAAAAAAAAAACAGTAACTCTCGATCAAGTCTGATTATGGCCACTGGATCTAAAACCCTTCTTTCTTTAAACGTTGAAGCTTCCTCAAATGAACCATATTTCTTATTAATTTAATCATTAAAAAAAAATAAAAAATCAATGATATCGGAGAAGCTGCAACAGATTTTTTTTGCCTTTTGTGACACTGTCTCTCGTAATCCTTACTCAGACAGAGATTAGTTTCACAGGAAGAGTCTGGGAAATGTAATCAAGTCTGTGTCAAGACATGTCAGTAAATTTTTTATGGGCTATGTGTATCCTCACCAGTAAAAGTCTGTTTTTTATGTTTTTGTGATGGCACATTTTACTATTTCTCACAGTAAACTAGATGTCTTGCAGCTATGGTGCACCATGACTGTTCTAAATCACATTTACTTATGAAGCATTAATGGGCAGTCAATTCCATTTCTCTCATTTTGGAAATGTCTTATCCTTTGCAAACTGGCTACAAGCATCAAATAATTACTTCACACATTACCCTATGG
This sequence comes from Lates calcarifer, assembly GCF_001640805.2. Taxonomy (NCBI): domain Eukaryota; kingdom Metazoa; phylum Chordata; class Actinopteri; family Centropomidae; genus Lates; species Lates calcarifer. The sequence goes on along the minus strand of NC_066855.1, from coordinate 9,553,693 downwards.
AGTTAATCCTGCACCTAAACATTTAAGTGCCTTTCTTAAAAGGCTTAGAGTCCTCCTCTAACGATTGACAATCAGCCCTGTGTGAAAAGATGTGCTGCCGTTGATCTGAACTACAGTCTTATTGCCACTGTTGCAGGTAAATAGACCATTTTCTTTTTGTGTGACCAATCGGGGTTGGGGTCAGAATTTGGGATGCTGCTCCTCTTTTCCTCTTTTGTTTTAATTGCGATAAAAGTTTCACTTGATGTTCATGAAAAGTGATCAAATGAATTGACACCTTGCTTATCAAGAAGATTGTGAAGGAGTAGGACTCAGCTATACATCTACCATGGTATATGTAATTTTATTTTGCAAGATAGTCAATCAGTTATCAGTTACCATGGCTACAGTGATTTCTGACATTTTTGCACATATAGCACAATATCCATAAACATATTTATCCTGCTGCCCAGCCCTAGTGGCAGAACAATCAAAACAAAAAGACACCACCAACAACAAAAAATTTCAACCTACCAATGAGGATGGAGTATAAGATTCCTGGTCTGTCAGAGGGAGGCTGTATGTTTCTGTCTTGGTCCACAGCTTGTATGGGTGGAGTCACATTGAGGGGATTCACTTTACTCTGGAGACAGAACCAATGAAAGCCAGCGGAGTTGAACAGTGTAGCATTATACATTAGTGCTTTTGGTTTGTAGAACCATCTTCTACAAATATGACGAAACAGCAGTTATAAAGGGAATCAGATCAGGGTGCACTTTACTTTACATCATTACAGTTCACAGCTAAGTGACGTTTGTAATGAAACAGTGACTACTTAAGGCAACAGCTAAAAAAAACACTGGGATGAATATAAAGGTCCCACTTAGTTATTTCCCTTGGCATACATATAGGTTTTACCTATGCTATTTATTGTATTGATGCAACAAAAAGCTCTGAGCATAAGAAAATCAAAAACACGTGGTGGTACACTTTCAATCACATGTAGGGCACACATACACAACCACACATTAAATTCTGTGTATGTGCAGCACACAGACCATTAGAGAAACAAAAATCCACAATCCACAGTACAATACACAATAGCAATTAGGACCTATTTCTATTGAGGATATATATTGCACCGGTTTGTCCATATAAATGTGATCTATATGTTTATCTTTGTATACACACACACACACACTGTTTAAGTCTAAGTGTGGAACCTGTATCTGTACGGCAGGCTATAATCTTGACTTATAATCGTGCAATATGCTGAGGCGTGTAATACGAAGACCCCCAATGGGAGAAACATAACACATCTACAGGATAAAATCTACCATCACTGGAGCTGTAAAATGTCAAGCCAAGCACACCAACAAGACCGCACGTACTCCCAAGTGCGCACAGACGTATGAGACCACCCCCCCCCACACACACACACATATGCACCGTAGATGATTCTACTGCTATGATACAATACTTTACCGCTGCACCTGTCACGCCGCACTTAAAATCTACTGGCCATCACAGAGCTATATCTCCTGTTGCCTGTCACCGAGAAGGGGAGAGGAGGGAGACGCGGGCAGAGAAGAAGTTATGGCGAGTAATGAAGTGGAGTAAAAGAGGGTGTAAATATATGGAAGCAGAGATGAATCTGCCAGGAGCTCGGGATAAACATGGAGCAGAGAGAGATGTAAATGTAGCACGGAAGAAAAGGAGGGAATCAGACAAAGACAGCCAGGTCAGAAGAGAAACTAATACTACAATGAAAATCAGTTTCTTAAACATCAATTCACATGGATAAAAAATATAGAATTATAACTAAAATTATTGCCTCACAGTTGCATGCCTCCACCAACCAGTGAAGTTGCAGGACATATGGTCACGATCTCGCTCTCTGTTCCTGATTTATGGTGTTGAATAATGGCAAGAAAAGTGCTTTTGCATAACACTGTGATGTGAACATAACCTGTGGCCATCTGGATATTAAATGTCATGCCTACATCATTTTATCCCACTAGACATCTGTAACTTTACGTTATGGCCAAAAATGTATTTTGTGAGGTCACAGTGAGCTTGACCTTTGACCTTAAACCACCAAAATCAGTTCAACCTTGGGTCCAAGTGAACAAATCGAAATTCCCTCAAGAACACAATGCCCCTGGTCATGGCTGTTGCCAGCACAGAGACAAAGTCCGGGAAAAGTAACTGCTATGCATGTGGCACAGCTTCAGTACATTTATTTGAATCTTTCTTGATCATTCACTTCATAAAGAGGCTGACCTCCCTCTTTCACACTACCACTTCAGCGAAAGGAACAACAGGGAATCTTTGCCCTCACCCTTGTTCATATTGTAAGGCTCGACTTCCTAATAAGTATGCTTCTGCTTTTCCTTTCATACTAAAAGCAAAAAGGAAAGAACTTTGCACTGTGAATCTTGTCTTGAATTAAAACAGGGCTTTTGATTATACAGTATAGTACATTCACAGGTATAAAATTCTCATCAGGATTCACTATTTTACCAGGCCTTTTTATTGTTTCAGTATTTTCAGTTCAACCTTTAGTTTTCATCTGCAGGTCTGGAGGCAGCCATTTTATCATAATGTTCTGTGTAGCTTATGGCTATTTATTCTAAAAGATGACACAGTGACACAGTTCAAATGGCTTGTTTTGTCCAACCAACTGTTAAACCCCAAAACTACTAGTACTACTTCAACAGCAAAGACCAAAAAAAAAAAAAAAAAAAAGCAAATGTTCACAATTGACAAGTACTTTAGAGCTGGCCTCAAAAAAACTGGGGTTACTAGAGCAAGTAACCAAACTGTGTGACACCACTCATTCACAACTACCGATTTTAAATTCTGTAAAAGCAGATCACTAAAGGAGAGCTAAAGGAGAGCCCGACAAACTGAACTCAATTAATAATACAGGCCCAAAATGTGGACCTCAAAGCAGACAAGCAGAGCAGGTAATATTAAAAGGCTCTTAGCTTCCAAGGCTTATTGTAACAAACAGGCAGGCAGATTCAGGCAAGCAAACACTGCAGAACCAGCAGGCAAAAAAATAAATAAAATAAAATAAATAAACAGCAACAGGTACCAAGCAGCCACAAGCGACTCAGACACTACAACAACTAAACAACACCTGGCAAGCGTGCGTGTGTGCGTGTGCGTGTGTGTGTGTGTGTGTGTGTGTGTGTGTGTGTGTGTGCGTGTGTGTGTGTGTGTGTGTGTGTGTGTGTGTGTATGGAGAAACTACCTTTTACATATATTGGAGGAACTAATGAGCAAATGAGCAGCAGCTGTGCAGGCAGGTGGCTGATCCCGAGAGCAGGCAGGAGATCAATGGAGGAGGGGGAAAAAAACCCCTGAGGGCGTCTAGTGGTCAGGTGAGGCTTTGTGTCAACACTAAGCTATGCAGGAGCGCATGGCAAGGTGCTGTTGGTGGTGCAACAGAGATACAGCACTCCCCTATCACATAAAAAAATAACAGAATGCTCTTTCCACAATGCAGTGCACCGCAGTGCTGCAAAGTTGCAGCTGGTGTGGAAAGCAGCTACAAAATACATTTACGGCATTAAAGTGCTGTTTTGTTTTGATGTTTTTGTGAACTAGCCAATCGATTGCCAGTGTGGCATCATGACAAGCTAAATGATAAGTCAGGTATTGGGAGAGTTGTTTACCTGGGCTGTTCAATAATCTATTTTTCAGCGGCAGCAATGTTTTTGAAGTGGATGTGTGAACATGGCTTGACAGACAACTCCTCGCCATAGATGACCAGCATCTTGGTGTGTGTACGTGTGTATCTGTGTGTGTGTGTGTGTGTGTGTGTGTGTGTGTGTGTGTGTGTGTGTGTGTGTGTGTGTGTGAGGGAGAAAGACAGAGAGAGGGAGTAGTTATGTTGGCTCTGAGGCTCTGAGGTTGTCATATCTTATCAGTCTGATTAGGACTCAAACTATTATAGTGCCTTGACTCTCCTCATTCATTCCTCTCCTCACATCACCTTCCCCACTTTTCTTCTACCCCAGCAACAGCAGCTGTCGGCTGTTCTTTCCACTCCTATCTATCTATCTATCTATCTATCTATCTATCTATCTATCTATCTATCTATCTATCTATCTATCTATCTATCTATCTATCTATCTCTTTGTCATTTGTTGTCCTCTGGCTTACTCTCCTCCAAATCAACAACAGTTTGAGGGGAACAAACAGGAACCCTAAACTCCTTTCACTGTGCTGGGGTTCATTCAAGCAGAACATATCAGGGTACTCATGTTGGATGGCTTCAACGTCTAGTCTTAATCAATCAAACAGGGCCCCTGAGAGACAGCTGCTTTGAGTAAGTGAGAGTGCATTCAGGCAAATCTAATGGGAGAGATCATGCTGTTGGCATAAACATGCATTTATTTAAACAACCTGAAATAGTTCAGTTTAAGCAGATGATTGTTTAAGAAGAAAGCTTCTGCGTTTTTGCAGGGAATTTCTCAGTCATCATTCATTTTATTAAGTACATCTGTGCTTTTCCTGCCATGACACATCAAATCTCTGCTGTGAAAAAGGTCCATTAAGTTTACCAAATGAGCTTTAATCTGATATCTGCATAGATTCCACCTCCTGTAGCAAACAGAGATCGGAGTCTGAAAATCCACAAACAGCCAAAGAAAGCAGAGTTTACAGAGTAGAGAAGCCAAGCAACCCCAGTTTGTTTGCATGACTCTGTTTTTTTATTGCTGTGATGGGGTTAAATCATGACAACTGAAAAATCAGTAAAGCATCTGAAGTCTGTAGCAGTTCTGTTTTGGAACAACTGAGAACCAATTTACGAGTCAATATGCAACATGTTGTATGCATCGCTGCAGATTTTGAAACCCCCTCAAGTATTTTCCCAGTGTAACTTTTCTTTGTGTGTGCCTTTAGCCCCCCCTTCTCACGTGTTTCGCTCTCCCCCACTCCCCCCTTACCCCATACGCTATCTTTTTCCTATCGTAAACCCTGTCCTTGTCTGTATACACTTGCTCCTTTCTCAAAAGCGCATGGTGTAAAGTTGATTTACTCCTGTTGTTCCTTGCCGTGTCTCTCTTGGCTGGGAGGGAAGAGTGTGTGTGAGTGTGTGTGTGTGTGTGTGTGTGTGTGTGTGTGTGCTTGTCTGTAAGAGTATGTGTGAGTCAGGAGAGGTAAGAGAGAGAGAGAGAGAGAGGTTTGAAGGCAGAGAAAAGAACTCCCTTAGTGTCTCAGGAGTAAAGTGAGCATATGTCTGCATGTGTGTGTGCGAGCAAGCCCGTGTGTGTGTGTTTGTGTGTATGTGTGCATCTATGACAAAGATCTCAGTATAAACACAGAGATGAAGTAGACAACGTCCAGTTAGGCATGACTGCTCTACTGGCCTGACACTGTTACGGGTGTTTGCGTGTGCGTAGCTGTAGATGTTGGGGGTGTTAAGGCATGAATGCACTGCTAGCTTGTCACCATCAAGGGTGTGTGAGTGTGCGTGTGTGTGTGCGTGTGTGTGTGTGGTAAGGGATGAATGCTCTGCTGACTTGTCAGAGTTGAGGATTTTGCCTGCAGCAACTTTGTCTCATTTTACAAAGTGGTACTGCGAGTCGCTCTGGATAACAGCATCAGCTAAATGCCCGAGACACAAATGCAAAATGATAAACACAGCTGTGTAAGCACGAAAACACACCACATTGTTGGAGACTCACTCTTGTAACACTTGTACATACATAAGAGATTCACATTATGATCTGTCAGAAAAACATTTTGTCATTAAATACAGAAGTTTTACTCTTGCTTAGAGTTTTTTTTTTAATCAGGATGACTTCAACAATGTACAAAAACAAGACATAAATATAGTAATACAACTTAATTTAAAGTTTATAACTCTGCAGATTATGTGACCAACAACTTCTTATCATTAAAACAGCACCATTCTTATTTCAAATTATGGTAACTGCTTGCAAAATGTATTGTGTTCATATACTGAACAGGAGGGCATATTTTTTTAGGTCACTTGGCTGATTTTAGCTTTTGTTGTCATTACTGAGCTGCTGGTCGGCAGCACCGCAAGTTTTTAAATGCCAAGTTGAATAAATAAAGGTTTCATATTTTTAACTTAAACTGCAGGTGTTATAGAGAAATAATACATCATTGTATGAAAGTTTAGGCATTTGAAAAAACAGCTATCCTTGACCACACAGTCCACCAATGTAAGAGCTACCAGGGTAAAAATGGATTTCTCTTGTTAAGTTTCAGTGAACCTCATAGAGGCTGACAAATAATTCAGCAAATAATATGTAATATTGCTAAGATCAGTGGATACACAAGAACAGCATCAGGGCATTACACACAATTAAATATGGATATGTTTAAATAGGCAGAAGTGTGTAAAATTGTGAGGATGAGCCCTTAGAGGTTGACCTTAATCTAAGCTTAAAAGAGTAAATGCTGCCAAAACTATCCTGCGTCACAAAAGTCCACACACACACACATATACACACACACTACTATTGTCCACCGAGGGAAAGACATAATGCAGCAGTGCACATATTCACACAGACACAGATAGAAACATTCCCTCTGCGCCACGCATGGAAATATAATATGGTATATATTTACATAAAGGGTGCACACTTACCGGCTCTGTCAGCTCCAGTACATGGGCCTTATACGTGATGGGACTACAGTCACGGGTGTTTCCCACAAGTGTACACGGTAAAAACATGGGTCCCAAGTCATCACCATCCAGTACATCCACAGTTAGAGTGGTGGTGGCTGTGCGGCGCTCACTGGGGTAGGGGGCTCGATCCTAGACAAAGAGAGAGATTCTTAGTTGATACTGTACTTCCTTATTTACACTTTTATATCTTCAAGTCTTGACTAAAAAGTGACCACAACAAAGTCCTGCTGGATATTTTCAGAGTATCATCAAAGCCGTTGGGAACTCACTATACCTTCAAACACTGGTGTCAACTCCACATGTCGTCTTCACTTCTATTTATATCTCATCGGGCAATTAAACAGATTTCTAATGCATTTATAACTGGTTCAGCACAGCACAGACTGTGCTGCAGGCTAACGAGGAATTGGTGTGTTTGTTCTATAAGTACATCATTTAAAATGGCTGGTAAAGTGAGAGATTACACAGATTTTAAACAAGTTCCTTGATTAATAATTTTCCCCAACTAAAACCTTGTCTTGGCACGAGCTACTTTTGCAAATTATTCGACCAAAAGATAAAATAAACTCAAATAAAGTATAAAGTTTGAGTCACATTAGAGTGCTTTCTTTCCAATCTGTTGCCATTCAATAAGAGTTCAAAGAAAATTTGGGAATTACACACTGAAAATAAGACATCTTCTGGGCTTCATTAAAGGACATTAATTAGTGAAGACTGCCATGCAGGGGAGAGTGAGTGCCTAAAAAGTGGTGAAAGCTCTCTTTTGCAGCAAAGTATGAGCAATAGATTAAATACGCAGAGGGAAAGTATTTGAATAATGAATAAAATAACACAAGATAATGCCCTCACTCATAATTGCAGTGCCCCCACTCCTAAGATGAGACTAAATGGTCAGGGCAGACAGGGTGTACTTAAATAATTTTTTTCTGGTCCTAAATTGCAAACATGTCAAGTCATCCAAAATGTATTCAAATTCCAACAGTGTTGTCTTATTGCCATGATTTAGGCTACTTTCACGCCTACCTTGCAGGTGTGAAAGGTGCCTCGGACCTCGGTCCGGCTCACATATTTGGTCCAAAAAGACAAAAAGAAGTGGCCTCGGTGTGGATCAAAATGAACCATTAAACAAGAGAAGAAGAAAAATAACCGCGGTGGGAGAAGAAATATTTTAGTACTAAACTGGTCCGACGTCGAAACCAAGAATAATAATTAAAAAAAATTAAATTAAATTTTTTTAAAAAACCATAAAACTGCTAAAATAAATAGGATGTGCCTAACACCAGACACTTGCCCGTTTATAAACCAGTCATATCAGGTGTAGGGGGACGCAGCACACATGGGTGATGACAACGTGATAAGAGGCATGCACACGTTAGCTAATCCACCTGTAAAACACCTGCTCAGGTGTAACATATTTTTACTGAACAGACCTGCAAATAAACCACTTGACATATTCATAAATCATTAGGGGTTTAAATGAATATTGTTTATTTATTGATATTTGCAGTGCATTCGTTTGAGTAGTGAGCATACTAATGTTTGGTGTTTTGATCAAAATACTTTTTGTATAGGCCTTAAGCTTTCAGATCAGAAATAAATAAATAAACAAACAAACAGACAGACAAAAAATACAGGCAGAAACCAGCTAATAATTTCCAGTTCAAATATTTGTTTTGTGCAAAGATTTTAAGGAAAAAAAACAAAACAAAAAAACAACACTAATATGTAACCTTGATACACACGAAATGAAAAATGGATGTGCTTACACATTATTAAGTTTTTATTCAGAGGAAGACCTCCAGGAGACCTTAAGTTGAAATAAGGTTTCAGTGAGACCTGCGTAAAATATCAATAAAACTACTTCACATGGAACACTGTGTCCTAGTCAGACCCTGAAAACAAAGCATTTCACAAACTTTTATTTCTGCTTAGGCTTGAATGTGCAATCACTCTTTTGTGCGTACATCTAAAAATCTAGTGCTAATGTGTACTTGATGATTTGCTTTTGGTGAAGTATCCACCATTCAATTACAAAGGAGGCTGCTCAGCAAATTTCAGAAGAAACACTCACTGGTCAATATAACTGCTGTGTTTTCAAGTTTTTATTTCAAGATAATTAAGATATACACAAAGCCATGCATTTTTTCTTTCTTTTCTTCTTTTTAAAGGGTCTTACAACAAAACAGCCGAATCAGGGAATCTACAGGAAACTGGAACTGAATAATCAATGCAACCATCACATGTCCATCCTTTACTTGGGGAAAACAAACTCTAAAGATAAAATCCACTATTTCAAGTTTGTGCAAGAACTAGATCCCAATCTCCTTCACATTATTCCTGGTGGTGTCTGTCTTGTTTCCTTCTTTTTAGATGTAGCAGTTTTCTGCCATTAACCATTTTTTCCTCACAACAACAAGATAAGGAGCAATAAACACTAATTAAGTTTTGTTAAAGTTCCTGTTTTACTGTTAATTACACCTGGATTGAGTGTTTCCCTATCATTGCATTACATATTGCTCAACTTACTGTCAATCACCTGACAGTGAAAAAAACAAAGTTAAATGATGTCACTGTTATCACTGGCACTTAAAGCTAAAAAATGTAAGACTTGATAAAATATAAAACAGGTATTATCATTCTGTTATTTAGATGAATTATTTAATCAAAGTTATAAATTTATGTGTCTCAGTCAATCAGTGCTTCATTTTTTTTTCTCACGTTACAGTCCTCTTAAAAAGGTCAGCCTTATTCCAGGGGTTTCTTTTACTGCGGTGCGCACGTTTTGGCTGAGAATTTCTATTCAGCAAATTCACAGCCACTCAAAACACTCTTAATATTGTATTCAAATGAACAGTGAATATGTCAGGCTTTTAAGCAGTCAGAAACACATTAATCTTTCAGTGTACTGTTGACTTTTAATAATGCTTTCAGGATAAATGGGCCTTGAGACGTGAATATTTTTGAGAATTCTTTGTTGAGAAGCAGCGGTTTTGTAAGCAAGATTTTCCTGTCACAACAACAACAGCAACAACAACAACAACTTAATGGCGCAATCAGCGGCTTAAATAATTTTCTGTCATGACTAGGTTTCAATTCTTCAAGCTTCTACCACTGTTCCCAGTGAGTATCTTTTGCATCTGAAATTAGCTATATTGTAGACCACTTTTGTAAATAAAACATACAGAGTGCTGTGAAATAAAAGCAGGAAAACAATTACATTAACAAAGACGTTAATGATAATTAAAGATGCACTTACAGTTCCCTTAAGGCTGACTCAACGCAGCAGAAATAGTCTGTCTGTGTAACAGTAATGTTAGCATAATAAGAACATTTTCCATAAATATAACAGCACCCTGGGCTACAGTCTATACTCCCACTCAATCAGGAGAGAGGTTTTATTTCTGCAGACATTCTTTATATTGAGCCTCAGAGGAAAACCTTATATAGAAATATAATTAAAAACACTTACGTTAGCCTGTATGATGACCAGGTACCGTGTTATCTCCTCGTAGTTGAGCCTTTCTCTCAGAACGACGGCACCAAACAGTGTCAGGGGGATGTCAAAGGTTCTGTTAGCAGTCTAAAACACACACAGTGAGTCACATACAGGGTTAATTGTCTGTTTTTCACAGTGGGAGGACTGTAGAGGTTAGGGTAGTAAACAGTAGTAGTAGAGGTGACTGTATTCCTAAAGGCCTGGCTCAATATTATATTAATTGGACCAAAGGAGATATATAAGAAAGGAGTCAAGATGAATCTACGGTAAAGTGAGGAGGTAAAAAAAAAAAAAGACAGGAAAAGTAGTAAGAAAGCTGAGATTCACATACTGTATTATCTTGGCTCATAATATTTGTATAGATACTTAAGGGCAAAAAATCTCCATGCTTTTATAATATTTTAACAATCTTATACTAATAAAGCTTCTTGGGAAAATCAAAAATAAGAGGTTAAAAGAAGCTTGTTGTATCTAATCTCATGAAGCAAGTAAACAATACAATCCTCAGCAGTAACTGACTGATCTTTTCTTGGTTATCTACATTATTTTCTTATTACTTCCAATAGCCTACATAATTCATTTATAACTTGGCTACATCACACTTCAAAGAGTCCAGCAGGCAGGTAGATGACCTACCGGGTCTTTTGGGTTGTACTGGATCGTATATTCTATCTGCCCGTTGGGACCATCATCGATGTCTGTCGCCCCATTGTTCCCCCAGAAACCAGAGAAGATAGTGGTTCCTACTGGTGTCAGCTGAAAACACAAACAGACAGAGAATTTCAGCATCTTCATCTACAAGCTTACACTACATGTTGTCAAGCACTTTCACTCTCTGTACCACTGACATTAAACAGCTCCTATCCTCCACTGTTGTGTCTTTGTCTTTTGCGTCTACTGTCAGTATGTGGCAGAGACGAAAGAGGGACACATTAAAAAGCATTTGGCCATAAGGGATCTTGATACCCCACTGTCTCTACAAAACAAACACGAAATGACTTGCAGTTTTATGTTTATTGTTCTCAAATGGGGCTTGAGAAGGAAGATCAGCATGCAGCTGTTTGCACTGGAAATAAAATGAAACACAGGCAGCATAGACCATTGTTCTGGTCTACTGTTTCAGTCTTACGCAATCTCACCACTGTACATAACTATTTGCTTCACCTCATTGCACCATCTCATGAAAGTTTTAGACAAAAGTGCAAAATTGGGTGATAGAAAATTAAATATCGTATGTTAAGAGTACTTGTCACTTAAAGGACAAAAAGAAAGTGTTGACATCTGTACTTTGGTCTTTGATTTTAGTCACTGGCGAAATACATTAACCACAGTTTTTCACACCTTCACTTTTCACTGCATTGAATTAACTAGATTAATTAGTAGTTATGACAATAGTAGAGATCAGCTGTTGAAGAGCATTTTTTAATGCAAACAGCTATCAAATTCACATAATTCTAGTCACAATGTCATGCTAATTGCTTGTTGCTAACTAACATTCATTTTCAGTTAAAACAAATTCAACTTGTACATGAAAACGGATGTGCTGTTCTTCAGCTATACACTATTCATGGTGACACAAGAACAGAACAAATTATGAAATAATCATGCTCATCTCAGGTTAAAACAAACTTGTAGGTAACATACTTACACAATAATTTTATTTTATTTTTTTAAAGATACACATTTAGTCAAACAATCATCATATGTAATATTTTGTGGGAAATCCTTTTAGGTCAATGACTGTTTGAAGTCTTTGACCCACAGACATGAGCAAATGCTTTGTCTCTTCGCAGGCGATGCTCCTTCAGGCATTCCCTGCAGCCACATTCAACTCTTGCTTCTTTTGGGGTCTTTCTGCCTTTAGTCTGGTCTTCAGCAAGTGGAATGCAGCTCAATCAGGCAGATAAGATGACCGTTTCGGTTGAGGATATTCCATCTCTTCACACTGAAAAGCTATTTGGCAGCTATGTCCGATGTTTAGCTTTGCTGTACCACTGAATGATGAAATGTCGTTCAATAGGTTGCAGTGGTGAGGTGGCTGAATCTGAGCACACAGAATGTTCCTGTATACATCTGCAATTATCTTGTTGCTTCCATCAGTAGTGAAATCACTGATAAATGCTTGTGTGCCATTTCCACTGGCAGCCACACATGCTTAAACCCTAACAGAACTACCACCTCTGGGTTTTGAGGTAGATTTTTGTCTTATTAGTCCGTAGAACTTTGTTCCATAACTATACCAGTTTCTTTTTGTCTTTGTGTTTTTATGAACTGAAACCTGGCCTTTCTGTTTTTGAGGCCTACCAGCTGTTTGTGGAGAATACGAATTCTTCATCGCTGACAAGAAAAAAAAAACATGTACGCCTACATCCCGCAGAGCGTTCTGGAACTGTGCAGTCATAAAGGGATTTCTCTTCACCATGCAAATCCTTTTTGGCTCATCCACAAGACTCCTCAGTCTACCAGGTCATATTGTAGTTTTCCTGTGCTCACCTAATCTCTTAGAATGTACCTACCTGTTGACTTTGGCAAACCAACATCCTTTGATATCCTGTGCGCAAATGCTAAAATGACTTACTGCTGCTCAAAAAACATTGGCCTTTGTTTACAATGACTTATAATTTGTGTGCTATTACAAGGACTTCTGCTTTTGGCTTTCATATCTACTTTAAATTTCACTTGCATATGTGCAACAAGATATAGTAATTCACTTTCTAGGAGAGAAAAGAGATGCTAGATATTCACAAAGATGCTCAGTTTGATTTAAGTTTTTCTGACAGGAATTCTCAGTCTGACAGTTGAACACTTTCCACAGTGCCAAGCATAAATTGCTGTGCTGTATTTTTTTCAGCCATTTGCCTTGGGATCTGTGTTTAGGTGTCAGAACAGAAGTCTAATCTCCAGACAGCACGAGAAACATGTGAGATTAAGTTTAATTTAGCTGCTGCACCAGTGATTTGTTACATCATTTCCCTCTGCAGGGTTATCTCTGCCTCCCACTGATCCAACAATGGTCTTCAGAGCGTCTTATGCTGTCACTTTGCCACTTTTGGATACAGCTCTAATGAAACAACTCCACATTCAGGAACTGGTGCCAACTCATGAAATCAGCCACAGGGATCACCTTGTACCCGAAAACTTTCACAGCGAGCTCATAAATTGTGTCCTAGACGTTCTTATAAATAACCATATTGCCTCTCTGTGTGTCTTGATCTCTCTGCCTCACTTTCTTGCACTTAATAATTGTTAGTTATAGACAACTGAAAGAGGGTTTAATGTGGAAAGCTGAATGAACTCCTGAGTCACTCTCTCAATATTAAATTTACTGCATTAGGTGGTGGGAGTACTGGGGGCAACAGAAGTGAATTAGACAATAGCTGTCTGCCTAATGAGCAGCCTTGCACTTGTATCTGAATAAATCTGCTCCTGCTTTTAAATTATTGCCCGCCTCAGAATAAATGTATTCATTTTTTAAAAAATTATTACCACCAAACTGACCACATTTGCCTTGGCCCAGTACAGGAATCATATTTTAAAGTTGTTGTTTTTTTTCCATATTTTATGATGCATCTCTAAATTGTATGGTAGTCGAGAATTGAGGGAATTATTTTAGTAGGAGTAATGTGAAACTGGTGGCGGGCTGGAAGAGGAGGAGGAGGAGGAGGAGGAGGAGGGAAGACAACCAGAAATATATAGAGTGTGGCAGAGGAAAGGTTGAGAGGTTGAGGAAAGGTGACATAATGAAGAGCAGGGAGTGGTGAAGGGGGGGCGGGGGGGATGGGTGGAGAGGTGGAGAGGGAAAGCTGCAAAAACAGAAGAGAGGCCAAGAGAGGGAAAGAGAGAGGTTGAGAAGACAGATTGAGTTGGACAGGCTGTGGAGGACTGTATAATGAGATATTCTACTGGGTCTGCCTAGGTCTGTGCTGGCAGTAGGCTACATGTATCCTTGTCCAGTTTAAGTTTGAACCTCCTCTAGTTGAAGAAGACCGTGGAAGACACACTAACTGTAAGATTGGCATTGTAAAGACTGTTCTGGAAGCTTCAGAATAACAGATTTAGATCCTTCCCACCGCTGCCCAAAAACACTGCTTTTCCCCTGCTTACAGTACTGCACTTTTAATTTTAGACTGACGGCAGAATGCCATGTATAATACTATCTGGTGGAGGTTTTTATTTAAAACACATTGCAGTATCCACCTGTGCTTGGCTGCTCTTTGCAGCATCTAACACATGCCCCTCAGAGCAGCATGGGAAAAGCTTGGTATAGTACAAGTGATCTACTGTATATTTGCTGGACTGGACTGTACACCCCACTTAAGCACATTCTCCTCTCTCACACCCATGAGTGCATTAAATAGCTCTTAATTTAGGTGAAAGAGAGTATTTCTGCCACACTGAGTTTCATGGATTTTTTGACTTCACTACATCTGTGTGAGATAAGAAGATTATGTATCCACCTGTGCCAGGCTACATAGGTGACCTGGCATGGGTGGACATATGAGTGACACTACATGTGTGTGTGTGTATGTGTGTGGTCTAGATATTACTTACGTTGTAGGGACCTAAATATGTTTACATAGTCACATTATGGGGACTACGTAAATGTTCAAACTTCAAGGTGATGACATGTTTAAGGTTAGGTCAAGGGTTAGGGTTAGAGGTAGATAAATAGCAGTTAAGGTTAAGGTTTAAGTAAAAAAGCCTCCAAGAAATGAATGTAAGTCAATGTAATGTCCCCTGAAGTCATAGAGACAAGACTGTGTGTATGTGTATGTGAGCGTTTTACCTCATTGACAGCGACATAGTATCTTGGCTGCTGGAAACGTGGCGCGTTGTCATTGCGGTCTCGAACGACGATGCGGACCTCATGTAAAATCACTGTGCCTATCAGCTCATTGGTACACTGAACCTGAACCACAATGGACTGAATATATGAGGGGGGCTGGGAGAGAGATAAACACAGGAACAGACAGGGATTATTAGAGTCCTGTACAGTACAGTAGCAATAAATAATTAACAAGAGAGTAAAACCAAATAAAAAAAAGTATTACACTGAAGACTGCCAGCTTCTTGTATTATACTTTTTGTGCCAAATGAGACTTAGAAAAACTTTACAGAGCAAAACAGCAGGAGGCTGATGCAGAGAGGATGGAGCCAAAACTTTCTTAAGTTTCTCACAACAGCAAATGCTGGAAAAAGTAAAAGAGACATGGAAATTTGCTTCCACCGTATTTATCTTCTGTAGTCAAGAAAAACTAGAGGCAAAGAAACAAAGAAGTACTGTCAACAGTACATTAAATGTGCTCTCAGTTTTAGAATCAGCAGCAGTACCTGCCACTCGTGTTTGATCTGGAGACATGCCAGATTCATTAAGATTTCAGTTTCTATCTATCTCAAAATAAGGAGCCAAACCAAGCAGAACAAAATAGAGAATTAATGATAAGATAGTGTAAGATAAAAACTGAATAGCACAAGAAAAAAACAAAAGCAGAATGAACACTGAGGAGACAAAAATAAAATAGTTCAGTTGCCTCACATCTCTATCCAGAACCCGTCCGGTGCTGTTGAGGTAAAGGGCTTGTTTGGAAGGGTCAAGAATCACCCAGTAGTCATGGTTATCCCTTAGGGAAAGAGAGATGGTACGGTCCGGACCCTCTGCCACACCATTTATCTGCATGTTCTCCACCAACAATGTTCCTGGAAAACACAATAAAAATACACGCATTACTCCAACAGTGAGAGAGAAAGACACAAGATCAAACTTTATTAGTAATAATAAAGAAAATGGAGACAGTCCAGAAAGAGCCCACTGCTCTTCTGTATGTTCATTAAGTTTATAACTGGAAATTATATGTAGGTTGTAGCCGAGGGTCAAGGGCAATTATATGGAGAAGCACACAAACAGCAGGAGAATGAGACAGAGTAAAAAGCATGTGGATTTCAGTTAAATTAAATTAAGTAAGGCAGGCTATATATGGGGGGGCTTCTCTGTTTGCCCTCTATATATCAGTACCTGGAATATCAAATAAAATCAGCAATTCAGAGAAAGAGAGAGGGAAAACTGGTCGGCCAGGATACAACAAATGTTCTAATGACTTCAACGTTTTCATTTTCACGATTTTCCCCAAAAACCCCTCAGAATAAATAAAAGTAAACATTCTAATAAGACAGACAGATGGAACAAAACCCGATTCATTTAACACAGTCAACTCTAGCCGGTGAAGCGAGGAAACGAGAGGAATACAGAAAGACAGACAAAGGGAGAGAGAAAGAGAGAGAGCATCAGAAATACAAACAGGGAGATGAGACATGATTTGAATGAAGACTATCAGCTTTATATTTTCAAGTGATGCATATTATCTCTCAATCAATACAAAGCCAGGAGGAGTTGGACCAGAGAAGGACAAGGGGTCAAAGAAGTTTCATGAGAAGAAAGAAAAGGCGGCTGGAGAATCAGATAAAAATCTGCGTCTCAAAGAAACACCCTGACTTTGTTGGTGATTGACAGTGGCAATGAAGACTGAGCGCCGCTGCCAAACTTCACTGAGTTTTCAAACCATTTGTATTTATATGTCAAAGTTACACCCCACACCCCCCTCCCACACCCCCATCACCACACAAGCCAAAGTGTGATTAAATCTACTGCTGGATTTTGCTGATTTCAAGTGCAACTTTGGTGTTAGCTGTAAGTAGTTTTAATGTATACTTACTGAAGTTCACATGCTCATTCTTGTGTTTAATCAGTTTCAGAAACCAGTGTGTGGTTGTCAGGGTGAAAATACACAGCCATTAAACCTGTGAACGGGTCATTTTTAAGTTTACTGGAAAATATCATAACAGAGGAAGTGTGAAAACTATGTGAGAAAGAAGAAAAAAACAACAACAAAAAGCAAAAAGTCAAACCACTTGACTTTGTACAGCTCCAAATCATAAGAGACCCATTACCAGGCCCTACACGCTGCATTATTAATAACAAAACACTATTATCTGTGTGTGTGAGAGCACAAACCTATCCTTCAGCATATTACTAAGGTTGCAGCTTTTTAGCCTGAGACATAATTTTGTGTACAACATTATGTTATTAGCTTGTCCTCTGTCACTGTCGCCAATGGGTCTACAAACCTCTGTGTATGAGTGTGTGTGTGTGTGTGTGTGTGAGTGAGTGAGTGAGAGAGAGAGAGAAAAGACAGTAAGAGAAACTGAGAGGTGGAGAGAGAGAAAAGTTTTGGAGGCAAGCAGGATCGTGTTTGCTTGCTTGTGTGTGTGTGTGCATATGTGTGTATGCTAGAAAATTATACTTCCCCCTCCATGTGCACACATACATCTGCCATCTGTACATGTACAACAATATAAACACACACACACACACACACACACCACACACACACACACACACACACACACACTGAACTATCTCATATCTGATCTGCCAGACATAAAATTGGGTCATGGCCTTCTGTGCTACCATGGAAACCGTGTCAAATGCCTGGCTGTGATTCGCTGATGTTAAATAAACTGGGAAATTTAATGAAATTGGTTTCTTTATATGAAAAATTGGATAGAAAATGGAATTCATTAGGGGGAATTCATTCCTTGCCATCCACTGGCCATCTCTCCCCCCTAGTTTTTCTGCTGCTGTCTTGCAAAATGAGTGAAAAAAACACAAGAACACGCAAAAGAAGAAAGAGACAGATAGTGCCTACACCTTGTGTAACTGTATCTAATTTAATTCCATAGACCATCTAATATAAATGGGCTCTTTTCATAGTGACCTCACTTTATAGGATGTGTGACTGAATACTGCACTCAGCAGCACCTGATTAAATTGACCCATGTGTTAAAGCATACAGGCAGAACTGTGCGAAGCAGCGAGTGCGTGTGCGCCAACGCCGAGAGCAGAGTGAAGGAACTGTCTGAGAAAAAGTGCCACAAAGGGCAATTAA
Source organism: Lates calcarifer (assembly GCF_001640805.2). Lineage (NCBI taxonomy): Eukaryota > Metazoa > Chordata > Actinopteri > Centropomidae > Lates > Lates calcarifer. The sequence continues at coordinate 9,535,599 of NC_066855.1, read as the reverse complement.
ACAGCGAGAAAAATGAATAAGATAGCAGAGGAAAGTGAGGTGAGAAAGATTGGGTTGAATGAGAGGGTGATAGAAATAAAGAATAAAGAGAATATTAGGAGAAAATAGAGAGAGAATGAGCATTGTGGCGGCGCATTAATAGAATTTTTACAGGACATTAGCTTAACTGAATGTGGCGACGCTGCTGGAGTGTCAGCTAGGTAAGAGCCATGGATTGAAATGTAATCATCACATCTACCTGCTACTAGGAGAGGGGGAGTGAGAGGTATTCAAGGTGAACACCCGTAGATAGATGGGACAATAGAAGTAGTGAATGCAGGCCCTAAATAAATTGTTTATCTACAGTCTTTGTTAAAGATAAAAACAAGCTTCAGTCGCAGTTGTTTGGCGTTTGTTTCTTCTCTGATAAAGCTGCTTGTGGATCTAAGTGGCACTTTAGCGACGCCGCCATAACTGAGTGCGACTGAACACATTTATGCTGACAGCAAAAGTAAAGATGTTTGGGTTTATCACGGTTGGCAGATTCCCCCGCCGACAAATTAAGGCACCCTAATGTGGAACTTATTTGGTCTCAAAACATTGGTTTGAAATTGGTTATGACACAGACTTTACAGAGAAAATAACTGAGCGATTTTGCTCGACCTCCACAATCTGGATGAAAAGAGTAACCCTTGCCCAGCATTACTTGATATCTTATGATTATTAATCAACACAATTTCAGTCCATTAATTTCATGCATTGTAAGATTAAATACAGCATTTAATAAAAATCTGAAACCATGAAATTGTGGAAGTGTAATTTTTTTGGAGTTACAGCTCAGTCAGGCTGCACCCCACAAGACTGCAGACACCAATCATTAGTGGCCCTGGGTCGGCCCATTGTCGGCCTGTTGTCAGCCCATTCCACTCAGGACGCGCTTGTGACAATTTAATGGAGACAAATTAAAGTTAATTTCATATTGTGGAGCAGAGGCTTGTTTGATTTTACCCTCCTTTGTCAAAGTAAAGTTTATTGCAGGGTGGCTAATAACTGCCCAGAACAGTAAACACAGTTTTGAAAATTTGCAGGAAAAAAGAATTCAAGTAGTCCATTCAAATTCCATGGTAAACTTTAAGTGAAAGGAAGAAAAGTCAGCAACTGAAGGACAGTTATTCTGTCTTAGCTATTAAGGCTCTCTTGAAACCTAGTTCTATTGAAAACCAATCAGGGTAGCATTAGTCTAACGCTGTAAATGTAGTCACCCCATTTTATCTGTTACAAGAGAACAATGTTTCATATGCACAGAACAAGCAGTAGTGACTTGCTTGCTGTCAGTCAAGGGTTTTCACTGACTAAAAAACACTGAGGCTCATCTTCAATAAAAATGAGAGGACATCCAGCAAACCAAATTAAAATACATACAGAAAAATAAATATCATTTTTTTTCATTGTTTGTTTTTCTTCATTGTATAGGTCAAGGGCACTGTGTGTGTTTTCCACATTATTAGTTAGTAGTTAGTAAAGCAACTAAAGTGGAAGCTCGGTCAGACCTTTTGCTACTACATTTTGCGTCATGCTTCACATGTAGTGTAAGCAATAATGGAGGATATTTACAGGAATGGAATAGAATAATAATATTACATGCATTTTTGTATGCTGACATAGCTTGTACTATCTGATAAATGATACATATAATGCATCAGGGAAAGGTTATTGTGTATATGTTATATTGCTTAACTGGAATTACTGATGTTTTTAAATATGTGTGTCTGCTTCTGCATCTGTCTGTCCCACTCCCCATTCACACACATCCACTCATTCTAAACAACCTTTTACTACATATTATTATTAAAATCACACTCCTAATTTCAATATTATCTTCTTTTATGACATTTCCCTGGGCAAAAAAAATAAATACATAAATCGCTAACTTGTATCTTCTTACTTCATTCCTCACTCCCTTTTGCTAACACCAACCCAAGATAATCACCCTAAAGCTAGATTCTCTATTAAATCCGTAACACTATTTCACAGCCACAGAGCAATACACAGCATTATGCATACAAACCATTCCAATTCTAAATTATTCTTCAACAACCCTGTTAGGAAGATTAGTGCTCTAACAGGCAAAAACACACACTTGTACATACAGGACATAAACAACGTGAGGCACACACATTGTTGTTAGACAATAACACAGAAAAATAAACACACTCATGTATATGCCCACATATGGCCATGTGCACACACATTGTAGCTGCCCTAGATTTTACTGTACTCTATTGCACAACACTCCATTAAACACATAATACAATTTTATAATCAAATCTATTTCTTTATCAACACAAAGTGGCATTTTTTTCTGGAAATTGTATCATTGCCACACATGCAAAATTACACAAAAGAATACAATTTAGCTCCCTCAGCTAGTGTACAAGGCTAAACTCCAACTGTGACATCATGAACTGAGGCAAACTTAACAAATTTGCAGCTGAACATGACCGTGTCAGTGCAAGGGTATAAGGTCATAGCTTGAGCTGGATAACTCACTTAAATCTCTCTGAACAAGATCTTCTTATTGTCCAGCGGGAGGTGATAAGAATGTTGATATGCTCGTCTGTGTAGCCTCATATTTTGTGTGCTCACAGCAATAAGCTTAACAGCACCAATTTACAATTCGCTGACTTATAACTGCCCTGCGTTTCGCCTCCCAGGCTACATACAGGCTCCTGCTCGCTGCCTCTGATAAGCGGAGGGTGTACAGTACCTACAGGCTGAGAGTGTGACCTGCAGACACTACTCAGGGCAGAAAAACACTTTAAACTCCTCTGCATGTTTTTAGAATGAAAAATACAACTTTTCAAAGACAGATTAAACAATTTAATATATGTTTTTGATATTAACTTTTCTCTTAAAATACGCTACTGAACATTAATCAAATAGATGATGCATATACACTAATTATCATAAAGCATGAGGTTTTTATCAACAAAAACTAATTATCATTTTAGGTTAGTGTATTATGCTACACCTATTTACACAGTATTTATACCTTTTATTATAATACCATTAATTGATTTGAAAAATTTCTAGAATAATATTTTGATTTTATAGATGTCAATGTTAATGAGCTAAAAACATTTTAACCTGCTTCAGAGTGAGAGAAAGTCACAGTACAGCACATAATATAATAATTCATATAAGATTGGAAGTGCTGTAAATGATAAATAAATCTAATTTTTATCGTCGTGGGTGGCGAGTGGCAAACGCAAAACAAAGTCCTACATGTAATTACAGGTATCAGCCTGATGTGAACAGAACAACAATAAAAATGGAAAATGGTAGGAATAACAGTATGGAAAGCTTAATAGGATGCATTAAGCCATCAGCAACAGATACAAAAATGCCATCTGAGCAGATGGAAGGCACTACTCTCCTCTGTGTCTGGTGTTGCTATGCTAATCTCTTTTTATGTCAGTTAGGATTACTGTGATCAGGTCTCACAATTTAAAACTTTGTTGAAAAGCAGACATGGCAAACATTATGACAGGTCGCTGTTTCTGTACAGTAATCTATAGGCTGAAGATAAGAGTGTGATTTAACCGGGTGGACCAACTTGTCTGTGTACATTTTACCTTCCCCCATAAGATTTAGTGGCCCTCCTCCAGGCCAACATAAGCCTTAATTTACTTGTGATTAAAGTGAGGATTAAACTCATCAATTAAAATGTGACCCCTCCTCTGAACTTCAGAAAAATTATGTTCATATACACACACAAACCTGCACTAAAACACACTTCTGAGCAGACTCTGGGATTGTGTGTTCAGTTATATTCCTCTGAACAGACTAAATGTTCCAACCATCAAACCAGGAGCTACTAATTAGTGTATACAGTTTGAGCTCACTAAACAAACTGAGGATATTTCCTTTGGTGCTCAGATAAAAGGTTTTCTGAAAACTCTGGCAGCCTTATTTTTCAGGTGGTTCAAAGTGGCAGAGGAAGAGAAGAGAAGAGAAGAGAAGAGAAGAGAAGAGAAGAGAAGAGAAAAATAGCTATTTGTCTTAAATATTCAAATTAGGAGTTCTGGTCCAATAAATATCTGGATACTACTATTTTTCAAAGACTTCTTTGTGAAACAATCCCTTGACATACAACATCATGGTCTGGGAAACCAAAATACTTATTAATGGACTGAAACAAACAAGCAAAACATGAACTTGGACTTAGCCTAGCTTAGCATTAAGACTCAAAACAGAGGCAAACAGCCAGGCCTGCTCTGTCCAAAGGTAACAAAATCTGCCTACCAGTACCTCTAAAACGAGCAGTTTATAGCATGTTATATCTCGATCAACCTGTGCAAAAACTGAAGTGTAAAAATTAGAATTTTTGGTTTAATAGGGGTGTGGGTGTGGGACTATTTCTTGGTTCAGAGCAGTGACTTCCTGTCGGATTCAACAAATGAGACATGGCATGTTAATTTGTAAGCTTTAGAGGTGCTGGTTGGTAATCTTTGTTGTCTTTGTACTGACCCAGATGAGCTGTTTCCCCCATGTCTCTGATGTTTATGCTAAGCTAATGCTGTGTTCCATTTAGATCAGAAAATGGAGATCGGAATTGGGAGTGACGTCACCTATGAGTTGACTGTGTTCCAGTTAAGTCAGAAAAACATGGACGCTCACAGAGCATTTATGGTTGTTCTTTCGAGGTATAGACAACTTCCAAAATAATATGCACTGCACCTGAAGAAATCATCAGCTGTTAACATTAGATTTTAACACTTAACACTTAAGAAAGTTCTTAAAAAGCTGTTGTTAGCAATACCAGTTAACAACAACGCTCTATGTGGTATTCTGCACATACAAACAGCATAGCAACATGTCCACAGATAAAAAAAACAGTACTATGAGCAAGACTGACCTGCTAAAAAAACAGTAAAATTAGAAGAGTGGTCACTACTATTAATGTGTGTAGCAGCCATCTTAAAGTCTTATCTCAGGATTGGTGAGGTTGCTTTGACTTTCCGAGTTGGAAATCTGACTTTGGGGGGCGTTCCAGTTGAAACTTCTGAGTACAACTGGAATGCACCACAAGCTAACGGACTACCGGCCCTAGCTTCATATTTACACAATCTTCTAATCCAACTCTGAGCAATAGAGCAAATAGGCATATTTCCCAAAATGTCAATCTATTCCTTTAAGCAAGCTGTCTTATGAATGGCAAAATTGTATAGCACATAAAGAAGCAGAGACACTCACAGCTCTTTGTTGTTTACGCTCACATACAGTGATGTGGCTCAGATTGAATGACCTAATGTCTTACCCACTGCTACAGGGATCACACTCCAGCTATGACACCGGTTGTACACACCTAATGAATATGAATGAGTGCAGGGTACCTGTCATGCCAATCAGTAGCAGCTGAAAAGGTCAAGATCATCTAACAGTATTTGTTTAAAGTATGGTAAAAAGAGATGATCATCTTAAAAATTGAAATTCTAACTAAGTGTTCCCTCATCACGCCTGAGGTGACAGAAATCCTTTAACATATTAAGAATGAAGTGTAGAATTAAGAAGTAAAACAGATGGACTCTTTACCATTGGGACTCTCTTCATCTATGGCAACGATGGTAGCAGGAGGACCCGACCGAGACAGTTTACATTCTGGCAGGGAGAAAAAGAAAAAAACATATACAGTTAGCATTGATACACTGTGGAGTTTCACCCCTTTATATCCATCTTAGAAAAGCCTGAATTGTAAAACTTAATTGTGAAACATATAAATGTATGAATGATGTCACTTGAAAAATGTTTTTTCAAAAATGTTTCTTCAAAAAAAAAAAAAAATCACTCTGTAAGAGTGTCACTTTTTGAAATGGAATTGTTCTCTGCCAGCACAGTGCATTATATACTGTATATATATATATATATATATATATATATATATATATATGTGTGGTGTGTGTGTGTGTATCACAGTTGGAGAGAGTGGTTAAGAGAGGCGACAACAAAGCAATGAAAGGAGAGAGGGTGAAAATAGGGTGGAGTGAGTGGAGAAAAGGACTGAGGTGTAAGGGGTTAGCTGACAAAAGAAAATGATGATGGACAGGAAAGAGATTCTTTTTCAAGACAGAGACAAAGACAAATTGAAAAAGTAAACCAACAAAATATAGAAAAGTAAAATCCACGGCAAAGACAGGCTGTGAGGGTGACATATATGTAGCAGTTTATGTCATGTAAATCTATATTTTCCATCTGTGACGACGGACGTAACACCCTAGAAGCATCTCAGCAGGGGTTAGTGGAGGTTAATAAAATACCACAGTGACTGAACACACAGTTAACAGAGGAGGAGAGAGGAGATAGTTCTTACCCTCATATTGCCAATCTGCAGAAAGTAACAGCCACATCCCACAAGGAAGAAGGGCAGAGGAGAAGGAAGGATGCAGCCAAGGGAAAATAGGAAGAAGGAAAGAGCAGAGGAAAAAATTCATGAAAGATAAGACTTAACCTTCATAGAAAAAAAGGGCAGAGTCAAAGATGAAATGCAGTGAGCAGGTATGAAGTTTTGAAAAAGACGGGAGCAGAGACACAGAGTACAAGCAAATAAGAACTGCACTGTGACGTGTGTGTGTGTGTGTGTTTGCGTGTACAGTACACAAATGTTGATGTGTTTATCTCCACAAGCTTTTCCACCTCCATTCAAGGCCACCACCCACACTTACTGTATTACCATGTGGAGGCTTTAAATGGTCCCCATTCAGTAGGAAAAATAGTAACGACATTTAAGGATTCTCCCTTATCCCTCCGTCCTTGCCAGGATACGGAAATACAAGAACACCCATGATCACCAGACGGGGCAACGTTATTGTACGGCTCTTGAGGACGGTTGGGAAAAATCCCACAGGAAGGCTGGAAGACGGATATCTGCTCACCTAGAAAATAGACTTCATGGAACAATGATCACACTCTCTCTCTCTGTCTCTCTCCCTGTCTCACTCTCTCTCTCTCTCTCTCTCTTCCCCTTCATGATTAAGCTTTACAACTGTGTGACATCATAGATTATCTCAGGATTCATTGGTATTGTTTCTTGTTTCTTGCCAGGGGGAGACGGTATTGAATGTTCCCAAATATAGATTAAACTGTCCTAGGGCTCTGAATTAGCTTATCTTAGTGCTGAAAATGATTGGTTTTCCAATTTGTCATAGTGACAAGGAGGCAAAGAATGTTTTCTTAGCACATAGGCGTGCTGATTTAAAACTGACCCCTCAGACCAAACACTAGATTACCTTTACTTACAATGTTCTTTTTTTTTTTTTACCAATCCAGGGAATGTTATAATCTTTAGTAAAGTGAGAAGGTTTGGTTGGATGGGAAAATATACACAGCACAGGACTTTAACACTAAAGACTAAGATTTGTCTCCTGCGTCCTACATGTTAGATGAGTAAGGTTTAGATGAGTAAATGCTGGCAAGTGGAGATGGCAGCTTCCAGTCTTTATGCTAAGATAAGTTCCATGATTAATGCACAGTCATGAGAGTGGTGTGTTAGCTCATCTAACTCTCAGAAAGAATATAAAAAGCTATTTTCCAAACAAAAATTATTTCTTTATCGTCAGGGGTGTGCTATTTAACAAAGCCAAGACTCCCTCCAACAAAGTGATTTGAGTTGTCATAACTTTAAAAAAACATAACTTAAAAAATACTTATCATACTTTATGTACCAGGATCTGATATTTCAGGGAAAACAAGTTAACTATGTTAACAGTGAACATTCTGCAGATGCAGATGCATATACTGTATATACATTCAGGGCACGTTTCCTTGTTGTGCTGAAAAATTCACGTCATCTTTATTTTCTCTACAGCACATATTCACTAATTCCAATTTGTTTTTATGAAACTCAATTGCAATGCAAAATTCCCTTGTGTTAAGTTTTATGTTTCCTTGCAATAATTTTGGGTTCACCTGCAATAAATTTTGTTGTCCTTCACATTAAGTTTTGTGTACCTTGCATTACATTTTGCATTCCCTCTGATCTATAGAGAAAGGCTGAGCTCTATTATGATATAGCAGTATATATAATGTTATAGAACTGGTGCTGACTGTCACCACAGTGGGAGTGGGTGCACCCTCAGCAGTGACTGGCTCAGGCCAGTCAACTGAGTTAACTCAGCTCCATAGTGCGACAGCTTCAGCCACCACAGCCAGACAGAGCAGCAGCTGTGCTCACAGCCTGTGGCTGTATACTGTTGGAGCTCAGCCTTTTGAAAGGAGTAATGAGCAATAAATGCATCATGTTAAGTGTCACAGTGTCTCTCCTTTCTCTAGTAGCTGCAGAGCATTCCACTAAACTGGCAGTTTATTAAAACTGGACTGGACCAACATACTAGCTGTTCATATGGATCAGCTGGAGTGCAAAGTACATTGCGAGAGAAGGTATACACTGTACACCCTATACACCATGCAAAGTAATTCAAAAGTACTGCAAGGGAACAGAAAAGTAGTTCTGTTAAAAAAAAAACAAAACAAAAAAAACACTATGGGGTCTTGGTATAAATGAGGCGACAGTGTTGTGCCAGGCACTTCCTTTTAGAGCCTCATGTGTGGGAGGTTAATGCCACCTCTAGTTCCACCTCTCTGATTGGTTCCCCAACCAACCAACAGAAGTTATTAATGAGGTGACCACAACAAACAAGGCCCGATTGCTTGTGCGTTCATCCACCATCCATCTCAGGTCTCAGCGGTGGTGGGAGAGAATTTTACCTCTTCGGCCTTTCAAGGCTTTTTCTCCGGGTGCATCTCAGGTTAGCAATCCAGAAAGACGCATGAGCCATGGAACAATAGTCACTAGTTACATCACACTCTACCAGCTGGCTTGTGTGTGTATGTCTGTGTGTGTGTGTGTGTGTGTGGTATCGGCAGATGACAGATGTGTATCCCCTGCATGACTGGCTTTTTATCCTTCAGTGTAAGCTGATGCCCCTCATCTATTACTAACCAGCCATTTGTTCTCTATGGGGCGTCTCCGTCTCCCCCTCTTTCTCTCCCCTTGGTCTCTTCCCCTCTCTGTCTCTTCTCATCCACCTCCCCCTCTCCACCTGTCTGTACACTTTCCCCCCTCAAATGCTAAAAATTAAATGGGATGAAACAGTTAACAGCCTGGGTTGTGATGCAAAGAGACAGATGAACACGATGAGATGTGGAAATGAAATGGGTTGAAACCAAATACCCTGAATACAGGTAACGCTAATTTAAAGTCCAATCTCTCTGTGTCTACAGGAAATCTGAAGAAATTGCAGGCACTTTCCTTCAAGTATAATCTTGATTAAAACAAATGTGCCCATGTAATTCGACAAAAGTTTGACTGGTTTCATCTTTTTGGTTAATTAAGTTGCCACATGCTGTTAGCAGGTCCCAAATTAAATCATGGACTTTCTTCTCTGCATGACAGTTAACTCTTACTGAAGAAAACCCTGCCAAGGAGGGAAATTCAGGATGAAATGCAGAGTGTGATTGCACTGGAATGCAAATATTCTGCTCCTCTTTCAAACAGGTCACGGTCATATATCTTCACAAGAGTACACTTGTTTGTATGAGATATCCAATATAAGCTTTCCTATAGTTAGCATCCTCTTGTTTGCAGGTACTTATCCCCCCTTAAGTGTCCACTCATGCTCACTCTCAAAAGTTTACTTGTGCATTTCTTCCCTCATTGATATGTACTTGTCTTCCTGCGAGCACTCACTTATTCTCCAATAAGCGTGCGCTCGTGCTCTCTCCTCTTTCAAAGTTTCTGGGAAAAAAATAATCACTGAAATGACTTTGTGCATGAGCAAGCAAATAAATCCATCTAATGCCAGGTTTCTGTCAAGCTGATGAAAAGCTCCGCTGAGAGCTGTGTGAGGGGAATGGGGGGTGAAGCATGCACAAGGTGTGGACCACATTAAAAAAAAGACTTAGAACTTTGAAATAGACCTCTCTGTTCAGGCAATATCACAGGCAGTCAATGAGAAAAGCTCGCTCTGTTTCAGATTTATCATCCGTCCAGTGCCTCTCTATTTAAACCTGGTGTGTTTCAATCAATATCCTCCTTATTTACTATTCAAATTCTTTCCATCTAAATTTGGCAGGCAGAATAAGCAGGTACAGGTTGCCAAGTGTGGCAGGAATAAAAAGAACAAAGATGACTAAAAAAGAAGAAGAAAAGAGAGAAGTGACTGTGACTGCAACTGAAGACTACAGCAATCACCTAAGAGTCCACACAGGCCTGAGCTGGGTGAAAACAACAATTGTTGTTCAGTATACACAGATGCGGAGCTTAGCAACTGTCTCCATGACACACACAGGCACGCATGCTGTTTAGGAGCCAACACAACTCCATGTGCACATTCATGTCGATTTACACAGTTTACACAGCTGAGCCCGTATGCCTGTCCGCACCTTCACGCTCACACATGCTAGAGTTACCATAAAATATACATGCTGAGCCTGTGACTCAGTGAGGGCACCTGGGCAACGCTGATTGTGTGTTTGTGTGTGTGTGTGTGTGTGTTTGTGTTGAGCCAGGATTCATTGCTCTTGGAGTCACTCACACAGAGAAAAGCTGTCACACTGCTTACACCAAAAGAAGTAATATCGGCCTTTAATGTTTTTGCCACAGCATTAAAGGAATAGTTCAACATTTCTTCAGCCTCCTTAAAACCAAACAACAAATTTTTGTTTGTGCACTTCAGTTTCTGTATGGATTAAAAACACGATATGACATTTTGATTAGTGAGCTTCAGCACCAGGTTCTGAACATAGTCACTCTAGCTATTTGTCTCTGTTTCCAGTGTTTATGCTAAACTAAGCTAATCAGTTACTGGCTTTAGCCTCTCGTTTAACTGACAGATATAACTAATTGTTTTCAGTGGGTTTGTCTATACCTCTCTACCATACATCTTTGGAAGCATTTGTGAGGAGAAGATTTACATGTATCTAACGTATTTGTGGCATAGCAATAGCAATGGAACATACTGGGGTAAAGGAAAGTCTATTAAATCTCTGGGAAAGCTCAGGTGGATCAGAGGCTCGTGTTAGGAAAGAAAATCAGAATACTAATCATGGCTGCAGTACATATAATCCAATAAAAAATTAGCATGTGAGTGTCAGTATCAGATGACAGGGACGAGCATGAAGTACTGGCCCTCCGAGGACGCTTTCTTCCCAAATGACTGCAGAGAATATCACAGGCATCCCTGCTCCATCTGAGCCATCACACTGGCCTGCCTCCACTGAAATAATTGACTCATTTCATCTGATGATGTTTCAGATTGGGCCTGTGACTGATGCACTGTGAGCCCATTTCACAAGACAGAAAAAATAGCAGGCGGTCTTTTGAAGATAACAATGTTCTGTATTCAGTGTTTTTTAATCCAATAGAGAGTGGGTGGAGGCTCATTTTTGTAAAAGTGGTCAAGTAAAAAAAAACAAACTTGAACCAGTTGTTGGGGGAAGCTCTTATTCGCTGTCTTGCTGAGAGCTAGAAGAGAGGAGTGTTTCCATTCTCATGTCTGTGCAGTAAATATGAAGCTACAGGCAGCAACCAGTTAGCTTAGCTTAGCATAAACACTTGAAACACAGGGAAATAGCTAGTGTGGCTCTGTCCAAGAGTAACAAAATCCTCCTAGAGTCCACTAATTAACATATTAATTCTTTATTAGACCAGTAATGGGTATATACTGACTGCTTTGCTGACACTGAATATATGTTGACACAGTATCCACAGTTAAAGAGTTAGAGGTAACAGTGTTGTGCAGTGACTGCTAACTTTCTAATTTCATGAGTGCAAAGCAGATTCTGAAAACCTTTAATCAAATTTTTACCATGACATATTGTGAAAAAATTGTGCTCATTTGGGTTGAAGTTGTACTCGACTGCATTCTGCTTGTTACCATCTGTTAAATACTCGCTTGGCTACCTTGCCTGGAGTCTAGATTGCGAATGGGAAAACCCAGTGATGGTGAACTCCAAAATATGCTGGAAGAACATGTGAACATACTGTAGCAATCAAGGCAAATGGACGTTGTTTCAAGAGACGTCTGTGTCGATGAGAGACGTCTGCGTCGATCAGACTTCTGAAAGATTTCGCTCTTAAAGGCGAGAGGAGTTTTGGAAAAGCTGTGTTTCCACTGCTTTGACTGATGGCTACAGAATTTGGATCTGGCACACTCGAAAAAATGGCAAAGTAAACATTATTGTATTTATGATGAAAGTGTCCGCTCTCGTGAGACAGAGTGAGGTGACACGGATAATATAACAGGAGAGCAGTTTGGAGGAGTCTGTCAGGAAATATGCAGTTGATTCAAAGTGAGATATCTTGAGATGTCACTGCGAAGAATTCCAGCCATTAGCTATACTGCTTATCCTTTGAGGGTTGCAAGGGGCTGCAGCCAATCACAGCTGACACTGGGGCGAGAGGCGGGGTAAACCCTAGACAGGTTGCCAGTCTATCACAGGGCCGACATATAAAGACAAACAACCATTCGCCCTCACAGGCACACATTTAGAATCACCAATCAATCTAAGGTGTAAGTCTTTGGACTGTGGGAGGAAGCTGAAGCAGCTAGAGGAAACACAGGCAGGCACGGGGACAACATGGAAGCTCCTCACAGACAGGCCCCCAGCTGAACTGGGTCTCCAACCCAGAGCCTCCTTGCTATGAGGCAACAGTGGTAACCACTTATGCCACTGTGCCACCCACCATTTGGAATACTCTTTTAAATATGCTGCTAAATATGCATTAAAATATTGTCTCTTTCACAAGCGAACAATAAAATTAATGAGGATTAATGGCATCACAATGACCTAATATTGTGAACAACATGTGTATAAGCGTTTGTATGTGTGTAGAAGAATGTGTGGGTGCACAGCCGTTAATAGTGCTCCACAGGGTTTGTGAGTTAATTACACATTGGGCTTTTCTGATTATAACTTAATTAATATGCAAAGAGCCATTTTGAAATAATTTACTTATTAAAAGCACATCACTAACACTATGTAAATGAAAATGTTAAAACAAGAAGCTACACTAGTAATTTCTTTCATTCATTCTAACCTTGGTCTCTGTAAACTCATGACACGTGAAGCTTTTCAGTCCATGCACCGGAAAGTTTTGGCACCTAATTGCCTGGCTGGCTGACAGCCTCAACTTCTAAAAATATATAACATGGTCTTTCAAACAAGAGAGATATGGTAGTAAAAGGATGAAATACAGGTGCAGACAGATACGAGAAAGTGTGTTTTTTTTCCTCTAAAAGTTCTCATGTGTCATGTCCTTTTTAAGCCTCCATCAGCAGGTACAGCAATCTACAGCTCTCCCCAGGGTCCGATTCCTCTCCGTCCTCTCCCCCACTACCCAACCACCCCCGACCATTCATCCATCACCCATTCATCTATCCATCCATCCATTCCCCCCACCCGATCCATTCATCCATGGAGGACAGAGCACGAGAAGCGGGGACAAAATTGGAGAGGGGAGAGGAGACGTTTGAGGGGAACAGAGAGGAGAAAAGGAGAGGAGGGTTGGTAGAGGAGGAACAACTGAAAGAGGAAAAGAGAGGAGAGGAGAGGAGAGGAGAAAAAGGAGAGGATTGTAGAAGAGAGACAGTGTGACCTTGTGTTAGATTGATGTATCTCTGGAGAAAACGGATTGTCGACCCACTCGCACACAAAAAACACACACACGCAAAGTCACGCACACACATACACAGGCTCAGTGCTGTAGGAATCACCACTTTGTCACTGTGCTGGCTTATCCATTATCCTGACTCTCTGCCCCCCTCTCTCTCTGTCTCTGTCTCAGTGTGTCAGGTCTGTTCATAGCCAGCATGGGGCTGAACACGGCTGACAGCAGTAGTGGTGGTAATCAGACGGTAGTTGTTCTGAGGACACATGGTGGAAATACATAAACACCCCTGCAGTGACCCCGAATGCTCTTAAGGCGGCCAGCAACTGTAGCACATTGCCATCTGTAGGTATAGTCTGGATTTCGAGTCTTTAGTAAAGATGCGGAAGCTCAACAATAATCTAAAGGAACAGTTCAACATTTTAGGTAATACATGTGGTTTGTTTCTGAGGACTGAGATGAGAAGGTTGACGGTATTCTCAGATCCGTGCTTTAAAGGTGCCCTGTGGTGTTTCTGACAACTAACATTGCTAGCCAACTTTTTAAAGACACAATGAAACAGAAAAAGAAATGTCCCTGTGTTAATTAGTCATTCATCTATTTATCGTAAACATATTTTTGATCTTTAACTTGGGGCAGTTAGGAAAATGTATCCAATCAAATGTAATTTGGGGAGACTAGCAAACAAATGTCCATCATACATTATAAAACCACACTTGACCATTAGCTAGTGAGTAGCTAGCAGAGCTAGTAGGAAGTGTGTGTTAGATTTCCAAAAATTTTGTCTACGTCTCAGTATCTCTCTATAGCTACGTAGAGTGCTGTATTTGCTAAGCCAGTTTGCTAAGGTAACTAAGCCCACACAATCTCCTCCAATTGAAGATATGTCTCAATACAGAAGCTAGCCTGGCTGAAAAACAAAAAAGCAAGCAAACACGAAAAAAAAAAAAACACACCCACCAGCATCTCGTTTGTTTATCCCATACATAAAAAGAACGATAAAAATGACTATTTGTGGTTTTAAGTGGGTGTTACATGGAGCTATATCTTGTTGCCAGGTTTATACAGCCCGTTCAGAGACTCAAAACATCTGTGCTCACCTACTGGCAAGCTGTGCTAGCTGGGGATGCTATACAGCAATGCTAGGCATATGGATAAATTGTTCCTATGTTTAACGAACCTTAAAGCACAAATTTTACAATTCAGTTGTGTAGACAAGGCAGATTCAAAGGTGTTGCTGCACCTGACTCGAGTCTTTATAAAAAAGCTAGGTTAAACATGTCTTTGCATAAGATTATTTAAAAGAAAAGAAGAAAGCAAATAGCCCACGCATGGTTCTCAAAATGTGAAGCTTTTCCATTTAAGTGTCCCTCTCGCTCAGTTTTCTTCTTCTATTCTATTGCCAATGTTGTTACATTTCTTGTTGCCATTTTTATCTTAACTTTGACCTCCTCTTATTCAGTGGCAGTGTGAGTACACAGTCGATCAGTACAATCCTCAAAACATGAACTGTAGGTGTGTGTGTCAAGGAGAAAGTCTCTAGTAAAATTGATAATATTATCATAATATTGAATCAATATCAATATCAATACAATAAATGAGATGTGGTCCTCTTGAAAGGAACATACACAGCATAGGAGAAGAAATGAGAGGGGTAAAGTTCCAGATGCAAAGAGAGAGGTGGAGAAATACCACTCAAGAGAAATACTAGTCTGCTTCAGAGATGGAGGTATAAAAGGGAGATGACAAGAGCTGATGAGACGAAATGGAAGATGGGGGGAAAAAAAAGGCAGTGAGGGGGACCAAGACGAGGAAAGAAAGGAAGGTAATGCTGACGTGAGGACAGATGAGACAGACATTCACTTCAGAAGAAACATCTAGCAACAAAGGCAAGCAGTAATAAAAATTAAAATCACCTTGAAAACTCCAAATCCACCCACATCCACACGCTGACACACACCAGCACCCTCACACACGCTGACACACACAAAAATATACTATAACTTTTTGCGCCCACTACAATGACACACTTGACACCAGCAGTGAAACAAGTTTGTCATAAGCCAAGCTGCAAATCTGCACATACACCATCCTCCTCTATCACACACATACATGGGATGGACACAATATCTAGTCTGATGAACACTTGTACAGAGAGCTGAAAATTGAGCAAATGGAGGAAGCTAAAATGGTTGTTGCAGTATGTTGTGGTATATAAAACTATAACTAGGGCACTGTGAGTTTTTGCACTGAACTGCAGAAAAACAAATGCTGGCAGTGATTCTGAGGCCTGAAACCATGCAGGCTAGGGTTTTTGGACAAGTGTCATTTGGTCTAGTGCTATTTGGCAGTTGATGGACAATCAATGCAAGCAGAATGGGCTCAGTGCCAATGTGGCCCCAAAACTTTCATGCAGTCCACCTTGGTTTTCCCATTCCCATAGAGGATTCACCATGAAATATTTAGGGCCAGCTAGTCTGGAGTGGAAGTGGACAATACTTATAAGTGCTGACCAGAGAGGAGAGAGCTGGACAATGGCAGACATCATAGAAATGTTATTTTTGGTTATACAAATGCATTCATGTTTCCAACACTG
The DNA here is from genome assembly GCF_001640805.2 of Lates calcarifer. NCBI lineage: Eukaryota > Metazoa > Chordata > Actinopteri > Centropomidae > Lates > Lates calcarifer. The sequence continues at coordinate 9,519,358 of NC_066855.1, read as the reverse complement.
CATTTCCACAGTGAGATTAAAGTCACAGTTGTGGTCAAATCTTTTTGTGGTTTTTTGAATGTAAACTCAACATGGAACCTCTAAATAATGCAATAAGCAATGCCGATTGTTTCGGCCATGATATTAAACAATAGACAGCATACAGTAGGCTACATCAAAAGCTGAATGAGCAGTGTCTATGTTTCGTGAAGGATGACTGTAGACGGTGGCCAGTGTGCCCCACAATTTACCTGTTAATTTATACCCTCCCTCTTAATGCAGAGTGCTCTACAGAGCTATGCGCATGACTTCATTCAGAGTGACACCTCCGAATTGGTTTGGGAAAGGCCCACAGTCACACTACACTGTGACATTTACTCTTTTTCTGGTGCATCTTACAGAAAGCTGGCTGGCCTGAGAAAGACACGACAAGAGAAGCTGCTTGGTAAAAGATAAAGAAGGCTATCTGGTAATATCTGGTTGAAACAGCATTGTGTGCCTCTCTTTTTGGTGAGCATTCTTATCGTTTAACACACTGCAGCTGTGCCACATATTTATAAGCATGTAATCACACACACACAAAGCGGCATCACATATTCATTGTCACGCAGGAACTCTCATAGACAATCACACAGGTGCAGAGAAAATACATTCACAAGCATTTATGGTTTATAAAACAGCAGCACAAACACAAAGAAGCACACACATCACACTCAATATATGACAACTCAAGCATAACGCCTTTCATGCCTTCTGTTGTGTCTTGTTCACATTCGCAGATAAGTCACATTCAATTAAAACAACAGCTGAAGCACCACCTACATACCGCAGGCTTCAAATGCATTCATAATCAGAGTCAAGTCAAGTAAAGGAATTCACCAGACCAGAAGGTTTGCATTTCAGTCTGCTCTTTTCAGTGCTAGTAGTAATCAGTAATGTCAAGTTTGAATCCAACGATAATAGCTAGAGTAAACTATGCATTCGTGCTGATTTCAGTAATGAGCACAAAATTATTATGATCTGAGTTCTGAGAAGTCTCTAGGGACGTTAACAAGCAGGACTAAATGGGTTTGGAGGTGTTAAACTTTCAGTCCAAAAGCCTGATTTGACACATTGTATGGTCTCTCAGCCCGGGATCGGGGCTCATTAAAAATATATTGGAACTCTTGTCACTTGGGGAAACCAAATGTGAGTAAATATAGTCTCTTACCTTGGGACCCAGGCTAATTAAAACATACTACTGCTCTTGTCAGGCGGGGGTCCAAACAGCTAAAATCAACCGCTCATCCCGGGACTTGAGCTCATTAAAAACACACCAGTGCTCATGTCATGAGGGGACCCAAACTGAGTAAAATATTGTCTGTCAACTGGAAGCCCAGGCTCATTAAAACATACTATTCTTGTTATGTGCAGATCCACCAGAATAACACTTGCAATCCTGTTTTTGAGACCCTGCCAACAGTTTAGGAAACAGAGCTTTACACGTGTAATTGAATGCAGGTGGACAGGTGTGATGAGGCGACAAGAAGAGAGACAGATGGGTCCAGGGAGATTGGAATTGAAGGGACGTCTAAGATTGTATACCTTAGCTAACGATGAAATAGCTAAAAACCATTACGCACGCACTTACAGACATGCTTGACGCCTGTATACGCTCCCCCTCTGCCTCCGCAGGGAAGCGTACGCGCTCACAGGCATTCACCTTTGGCTGCACCCCCCGTCAGCGAAATGCCAACCAGATAAATCTCAAGGACTAAGAGTTAAACGGAGAATTAATATTCTGACAAATCGAGCAGAAAGTCAAGAGAGTATTATGCTGAGCTCTCCCATCGGTGATGACTTCATCTCTGTCTTATCTTACTTCAGTTTGCTCTCAGTTCAGGGAAATATAAATGTGATGTTGTTTTTTTTTTTGTTGTTTTTTCAACATTACCATAGCGCTGCTATATCTATTTCATCTATTAACTAATTAACTATTAACATTGTCTAATGAATTGCAGATTCTTCTTACTGTAGGAAGTGAGAGAAGAAAAACTATGACCATGAGGATTACACAGCTGACAAAACCTTAACATCCACTATTTACATCCAAAGCTTTTTGGTGTGTAGGTTAATACTGTATATCAAAGTTGCAAGTTCAATAACACTTTGTAATTTAGTATTATAATTATTATTATTATAATTAATTCTTTAATCTGTCTGTAAACAGAATGCAGTCTGGGAGTTAAGCATATCTCATTCTCACTAAATAGCTTTAATAGGTTGCAGTGGGACTGTGATGGCACATAGTCAAGTTGGCATCCATCTGGTTTGTCAGAACAGTGTCACAATTAATGTCTGTACCAAATGTCATGGCAATTCATCCAACAGTTGAGCCATTCCACTCTGGGCCAAGGTGGAGGACCGAGTGATGTTTGTAGAGCCATGGCACTAACATGGCTAAAATACAAAGTACTAAAAATAAAAGATGCTCCATGGACACCATGCATCTTGCTAGCGTTTGCAACTTGCAGCAACTTATAGATGCTGCAAAATTCAGAGAAAATACATGGTATACATGGTATACTGCAAAATGCAAAAATGTAACTCAAGCATAAAGTTGAAATTGTAAAGCGGTTGCCAGAAATAGGAGAAGTAATGTGCGCAATTTTGATATTAAATCCCTGCTGAGTGGACTTCATTTGAGTTGACAGAGAAAAAACAGTGATAAAGCCAAAGAGAAAAGACAAGACAAAGACAAAAAGAGTGACTGAAGGAGAGATGGATGAGAGGAAGGAGGAGGAGACATGAAGAGAGACCCCCTTTACCTTCGGTGTCTTGGCCGAGGCAGGTTGATAGCAGCAGCAGATAAAGGACTCCTGTTCCCATTAGACTCAGCCATTTGACCCGGCCCTGTGACAGTGGCCCTATTAAGTGCATTCTAACCATCTTCACCACCGTGCTTCACCACGCATCCAGCTGCATAGAGAGAGGAGACAGGAACATATAAACAACACATCACCTCATTTTTAGCTGCACAATATGCGACATTGAAAGCAGCAGCAGCAGAGAAACATCTGGTGGCCTTGGTTGGCCCTGGTCACAATTTCAGGGGGAAAAAAATTAAAATGCAGTAATTTTCAGGTACTTTCTTTTTGGGCTACGCCACCTGTGCTCTGACGTTCAGTGAACAGCAATGTGGAAGCACATCTGCCACTGAAAGAAACAGCAGCGGTCATAGAGAGTTTGATGGAGCTGAACTGTATGCACTCTGTTCCCTCCCCATCCTGACAGAAGTAAGCTCTGAATGAAAATATGCTTTCTGCATTGACAGTGCATTCCATTACATCCCTTAGGTAAGATGCCCTCACAACCTAAAACTCAGATGGCATTTAATATTCATTTTGCGGATGCTCTTCACGGCTGCTACTTCACAATCTACAATCTTTGATCAATCTTTGTGCCTGTGCATCAAAGTAAATGATTGTTTCACAGGGATTGCCATCACAATGGAAAATATAGAAACCTGTGGATGATGATAGAGAAGGAAATATTTTGTGGAATGGAAAAACCCAGCGGTACCAAACAACATCTCAGATCCTGGAACTGATAATAGATTAGACATTTTGTAAAATGCTATACAGAGAAGAGGGTGAGAGAAATACATTACGCTGACATCAGAATCATTTATTGACCAAGCATGTTAACACACACACACACATACACACACAAACACACCAGGAATTTGGTTCTGGATGTTGGAGACACTCAAGCAATACAGACAATATACTGAAAATGTACATGTAACCTACTGACAATATGCAATAATAAGATTATATAAAGCATTAAGAATACACATGAAGTGCAAGTGGGTGTGTTAGTGCAAACAACAATAGTGTGATGTATGAATACTATACAACACAGTATTTGTAGATGTGAGGCAGGGTGTAATAGCTATCTGTGTGTGTGTGTGTGTTGCTTAGGTTAATATTAATTAGATTTTATAGGGAAAACATATACAGCGGAAGGCAAAATAAAAGGTTTCTTCAAAGTTCTCAGTCGAAGAGACATTTGTTTACTGTCTGAGTATTTATGTATTCATGTCTATAAATTGCTCTTTGATTGATCTGCAGTAAAGTAAACTGAGGCAGCACTCGTTCTGTCCCACATGTGTGAGAAGGCCATTATTTACATGGTGTCAGAGCTAGAAGTTGAAAAGCATAAATAGTCCACTGTGTATGTTATGTATTCCAATTAGAATTAAGTATAAGTGTGTTGATCCAGCAGTATTATGAGCAACTGACTGTTTACCAAACTCCTAATCCTTAAAGGTATACTATGCAGGGTTTGTGTAGACTCATATAAAAGTAATTCCTCTCAATTATCATGTATGGCCCATTCGAATGTGCAGCACTGAATTTATTTGCAGAAACTCTTTCTTTTGCCTGAATTTCCTTATTTTATTGTTATTTTGCTGTTTGCTTCATTTCTGGGCTGCTATTGGGCAGCGAATGTGTGGCCTTCTGGCAATAACAGTGTGCAGGGTGTGACTTAATAAAAATTTAGTGACTAAGTTTTTATTGTTGTCTCCATTCTCTCCTCTGCTCTCTGTATGTGTCATGGATGTACAAAGAGCTGCAGGTCTGGACACAGACAGAGGCCACGCACAAGAACATAAGTGGAAGTTAGAAAATACATTGTGTTTATCAGCTCAAATCTAAAGGACAAGAGCATGCACCCTGTATTGTTTCAAAAATTAAAAGCATACAAGTACCATTATTCAAACTGGAATGTGTTATTATGTATTTAAATTTTAATTATGACCTGTTCAAAAATAACCCATATAAACTCCCCTTCCAATCATACCATGATTAACTCACTATTTGAATTAGTCAAGATATAGAACCATGGTATATTGACACCTTACCTTGTTTAGCATTATTTTATGCCAGTGCTCATAAACTTATTTGCATGGTAATTCTGAGAATATTTTTCCCTACAAAAAGACATTATCCTGAATAGGACCTTAACTGAGACTAAACTCAGCTGGGCTTATTCAGTAAGAACAACATTAACTGCTTCCCATCATGCACAATCTGCTGCCTGTTTAATTAGGACTGATTTATGAAGTTCCCATGGCAGAGATTACCGTGACAAAGTCAGATTACTATTGCCCAACCCTCTGAATGGAGATGGAGTTGGCTGACAACGAAAATGTAATTGTGATATTCCACCAAACCCCAGAGGTGAAATCCAGCAGTCACGGTGGCTTGAACCAGGAGCAGCTTCATTTGAAGGACACACTTTAGACTCACGATGCCACCATGCTGCTCTTAACTGCCCTTAATTAAGCTTAACATATTAAACTCGGGTGCTTCAATCTATCCTTAATGGGGTGCAGGTGTGGCAGACTGTGATCAAGATGTAACAGAGTGTTAGAGAAAGCCTGCAGAGGAAACCGATAACACCTCTGACATTGTGGAAATATTTATCTTAAAAGAGAAGCAGATCTTTTTTTTTTCCTGAAGCACTGACTTTATGAACTGCCAGGGATACAACATGTTTTTGAATTCAAAACCACTCTGAGTCCCTGTTGATCAGATTTATAAATAATTCTGATTTCTTTTTTTAAATGAGATCCCCGGACAACTAAACTCCGGTGGTCCCTGATAGTCATGCTGTGTTATTAGCCAGAAACGAATGGACACACGAGGGTGAGCTTGCATCAAAAGCATTTCTGCTGTCTTATCATCGTATTTAAAATTACAAATTTAAAGTTAGGAGCACAAAAATCCACTTACATTCTGTCAAACTTTCTGAGATTATTTGTCAAAATGATGGATGCCTTTTGGTATTAGTTTTAATAAGAAAAAAATTCAACTAATTCAACCCCAGGTTACATTAGTGCTCGTGCCTGAGTGGATGTGTGAGTGGTACCATCATCATGTTATTGGTTATATAGACCAAGTTCAGCAAGCACTAAGTAATTTGAATATTTGAGCATATTGTAAACTACCCAATGAACAACTACAAACTTACAGATACCCTAAAGCAGACAGACATATTAAACACAACACTGAAGTTGTGATCAAAGTGATGCAAGCCACTGGATAGAAACATGAAAGTGCATTGTCAAGATAATGTTTGCTCACATTAAATTATTTATACCTTGTCAAACACTCCAAATTCCAGCACACAGAGTACATAAATCAAACATAGAAGTTCTTACTTGACGTGTAATTTGGATTTTAAGTAAGTCTGATGCTGATTATGGCACATCCCTCAATGTTTTGATAGAAACATGAAAAAGTAACTCAAATTTCTGTTGAAAAAAATCTAATATGGGAGGATCCATGAAGACGGCCCCTGACTGAAAGCTTGACTAAGTAAATTTATATTGCACAGACTGGACTTTGCTGATCCTTTTTCTATTATGCCGTCATGAACTACATGAGCAATCTGACCCCAGATAACTGATTTCCCTTTCCCTGCACCAATCACAGAGGGAAAGATCAAGATAAAGAGAAGCAGACAAGTTAGATTATTATACTATTAGACTTAGCTTGAGAAAATTGAGGGGCTGAAAAAAGGGCTGCAACTCATTATAAAGGCGACATCTTGACCTGATAATGTTATTGTGTATATTCAGTCTTCTACCTTGAAAGACGTAAAATTCATATTTGTTGGCAGTACCCATGCAGCTGCTAGCAACAACGAGGAACATTTGTTCTTACATGAGTTGTTACTAGCTAATTCAGGAACATTGAAACTACAAATGAGAACATTAGAAACTGCATTTTTCATTTTAGTATCATTAAAATGTTTATGCACAATAAAACATGTCAGTAAAACACTGGTTTGTGTAGTTTTACCAACTTGTGTAAAGTGGTTAGGTTAAGGTTAATTCTGACTTTGAGGCCCAATATTTATGTTATTAGTCTTATTTTGTTGCTAGCACCACAGACTAGAGCTACAGTAAATGAAACAGTAAAATTTCTGTTTAATGGCCGAGTAAACATTTCACACAGAGTAATAGACCTATGCAGCTGCTAGCAACAGATTGGGATCGGGGGGGGGGGTCAACACCCTGGGCTCTTTGTTGTGTTCCACAGTTTTTGTGGTGCTGTAGGAGCACTGTCCTGCTGGGGGAGGCCCCTGCCATTGGGGAGTGTTGTTGGTCCACAACAATGTTTAGGTGGCTTTAACATGTCAAAGTAACATCCAGGTGAATGTCAGGACCTGTCAGTGGTTTTAATGTTGTTGCTGATCACTGAATATCATTAGTCAGGAGACGGCTATCCACCATATTGTTATTAAAAGTATAATAAAAATCAATTAATTTAGTGGGATTTGAGAGATGATACACATTATCAATTATACAGTATTAATGCAGTATTTCATGTTGAACCAGCATAAGCAATACAACTTTTGTTATAAATTTAGAACTTGTCTCAGTCAGAGCCAGTTGTGGATCACAAGTGTGACACTCTGTGTGCGTTGGGCAGAGTTGCTGGCTTATGTTTAATTCTCTGGTAAAGTTGACAGAGCACTGTGGCAGACGATAGTAGGCCATGCTGTAAGCGTCAGTAACCAGGATGATGTGTATTAGGGCTGAAGGCGTTTCTCCTCTGGTGGAACTTCAAAAAGTTTCATTCCTCCAGAGAGGAGAGGAAATACACTCAGCAGAGAGAGCGAGAGAGAGAGACAGGAGACAGAGAAAGAGAAAGAGAGACAGAGGCTCACACAAAGGAAATGAGCAGGAGAGAATAAGAAAAATGAGGAGATGCAGTGGAAACAGAAAAAGGAAGAGAGATAGAACAGAGAAGAGAGGGCAAAAAAGAGCGAGAAAAAGAAATTAGAAGAGAAGGGGAAGACAAACAAAAGATGGTGACTTTGTCCCAGACAATACCAGACAAAGAAGAAAAAAAGGAATGAGAGAGAGATTGTGGCCTGTACTTTAAAGGCCACTGGTTTCATTGAACATCAACAACCTCTCATTGATGTCTAGTGATCACAGGGTGCGAGAGAAAATAAGAGGAGGGCATAGCTGGGCCAGGAGAGGACAGAGAGAAGGATAAGAGAGAAACAATTGCAACCTGAGAGAGAGAAAAAGGTGGAAAAGAAAGAGGGGACCGCAAGAGAAAAACTAATGGAAAGAGAAACTTTCAAAAAGGAAAGAACTTCAACCTTAAAACTGAGGAAATATTGATAGAGAACCTGTGCGTGTGTTAAAAATAGTAAAATAAAGAAGTTAAATAACAAAACAGAGACTTAACCCAAAACAATAAGTAGGAGTGAGAGATGGTAACATGCTGTTTTAAGATCTTGCACTTCCCTGGTGTTTGTGATCAGCTTCCTGTCATTGCATGTGACTGATGAGACCTTGTTACTGTAACTCTAACAGACTGCGTATGCATGTGTGCAGGAAAAGACAACAAATGAAAATATTTCCCTTGTACTGTCACTGCCGACATCTGTCTATTTCCCTCTCTGTCAGTCTGTCTGTCTGCCTGTTTGTCAGAGTCTGTCTGCTTTGTAGGACGCCATTTTTCACAGCTCCTCCGCTGCCAAAACAAGACTAGAATTTTCTTTTTTTTTTCATTTCAGGCAGATGGCTGACAGCCTTATGCGGAGTGACTTACTGTGTGAGGTTTATTGTCTTGCTCAAGGGTATTTTTTGCCAGGACACAGAGCAAGTGACCTGTGACTCTTGGGTTACAGGACAGGCATGTAATGGAGTCGCGCTGCTGTATAGCATGAGAAAAAAGGCAAAACGTACAGATTCAAAGCACAATTCTCCTGTTTTCCAATTTCCTTTACACTCACATTTTTTCATTTCTGTGTAAAAGATAATACAAGATGAGCAGGCTTCGAAACACAGGCTCCAGGTGCCAGGAATTTGTCAAGTCCAAGCAGACAGGTGTCAAGTTAAACATGTTCTGTGTGCGTTAATGTGATAAACAGCTTGTGTAACACTGTCAAATTGAAGTAGATGATCCATGTAGGTTACAGCAAACAGTATTTGCAAATACATGTACCACTTCACACCTGCATTTGGAATTATTCAATTATGTACAGTTCAATTTTCTGTATGAAAGGCTATTAAATCAGATTTGCAACGAGCTGATCAGGGACAAAATCTACCCCACTTTGCAGCAACAGAGAGCACAAACACACACACAAGTGCACACACACATGCAGTTGTGTTGACCAGGCTGTCCAATAAGCTAATGGCGGGGCACTTTGCTCATCTTGTTCCGCCAATCTCACTGAGTGTCACAGAGACAGTCAGCACCTGTGAGTGTGAAGAGGCGGCATCCACAGCACCACAATTTCCCTGATTGCACACAAGCACTGAACAGAGAGAAATACACACAGGGAGGGAGTGAGAGAGAGAGAGAGAGAGAAAGTGAGAGATCGGAAGTGAGCATAAATTATGAAAGAGTTTTATAAAGCCTCGGGTCTTAATGCTCAAGTTCTGGAATTTATAAGACTGCAAGGGCTTCAGTGAGAGAGAGAGAGGGAGGGGGGAGGGATGGAGACACAGAAGAGCAGGTTCTGGAGTAAACTTTTTAACAAAATAAAGAAAACAGATCAGAGTAGCAGAGAAAGCCCAGCCTACCACAACTGACCTGATACCCTGCTCTAACACAAATACTTGATCCCACAGTTAGAGACAGGGCCTAAGTTGACACCATTGTGTGTTTTTATAGATGTACAGCTGACTGTGCTGCCTTCAAATTTCCCTTTGCTAAGATTCTAGTGCCAAGAACAGATGCTGAAAACGTGCACTCGAACGACCCGTCTGGCCGTCACTCCATCGAGCCAATAGGAGGCTTGTTGGGATGGGATGACCACCAACATTTACTCCAAGAAAACCACTGGGAAAAAAACAAAAGAAGGAACATGCTGACACGGTTACAGTAAAATCTCGCTTTTCTGATTACAATATCTCATCATTAGTTTTCTAGGTTGTTTCATGCAAGTATGCGGGGTTGTTCATTTGCACTTAGATTGTAATTTGGATATTTTTCAGCTGCACTTGAAAGCTGCAATAAAGCTAGAACGCTGAGTGGGAGCATTACACCACTACACGTTCATGTCAACAAAACTGACACTTGTTGCTGTTATGTTACCTTGAGTGCTACTGAACAAATGAAGCAATTTGTGGGATTTGTTCGTATCTGCCTCAAAGGACTTTTCCAAATGTAATCAGTCTGTTATTGCAGAGCACAGGGAAGGTACAATAAACCAAAACTTGGCTGCAAAAATAGATGTATTGACCAGTATTGCCATCCCAGAAGCGAAAAGAAGGATATAAGTGATGCAGGACAAATTTTGTTAATACACACTAAATTGCCAAAACCAGGGAGCAAGGAGAGAGCCGGGGATTGCAAAGAGATGAAGGAGAAAATGAAGAGAGAATGAGGGATTAAAGCAAACTGCAAAAAGAAAGATGAAGAACGAAAAGCAGACTGATGATAAAATGAAATTGGGAACATATAAAATGAAATGAAGAACGGTTGAAGGATCACAGAGAAGGAGAATTATGGTAAAAGAGAGCAAGGGAGAGAACATAAATATCACAGCGTATTACATACCCGCCGTTCTAAGTGATTATGCAATAAAGCACTAAAAAGCACTGAGGTGTAAATATATAACTTTTTGTTCTAGTCGCACATTTTTCAAAACTGTCACAACAATATTGCTTTGTTTAATAGTCATGCAAATAAATGATTTAAATTCAAAGCAAGAGTGAGAAACCAAGAGAGGGGTGTTGGGGGTGGGGGGTGGGGTTACAGAGAACTTGGGTCAGTTGAGGACAATTATTTTGCAGTGTTTCCAATGCATTCGTTCCACTTGGCAGAATTGGCGTCTCATCCGCCCAGTATGCTTTGTCAAATCCTGGAGGGTCTAGTCTGTTTTGCTGCTGTTGTGATGTAGAGAAAACAACTCCACTTCCACTTGACTGGCTGGTGGCTCTGTGAAAACATACTGTACAACTGAATTCGAGGTGTCCGTGATATTAAAATGTAAATCTTATGGAAAAGGACAGCAACAGTATAATAAAGTTGAGGTGCTGTAGGCGCTGGTTTCTCAAGAAGTACTTTATCTATCTACTAATGAGGCTGACAATTGTCGCCTACAATATCCTTTTAAAAGCAGTGCAAGCCATCATTGTGGTTTACTATTCTGGATAGTGGGCCATAGCATTTTGTGTTTCTTGATACACTATATTTTGGCAGTATGATAAAAAATACTTCCAGCAAACAGTTTTAAAGCTTTAAAGCTGCTATATAAAATATTTTATATCAAAAATGGATCAAATGACTACTTGTATGAGAGAGAGGTTGTTCATAGTGACAAATCCACACAGAATTGCCATCTGGCTCTACAGAGCATTTTAGTGACTTTCAGTTCTCCCTCACTGCCATTATCAGCTTCTTTTCCACATGCAGCAAGCAGCTGCTTTGAGAGAAAAAAAAAACAAAAAACAAAAAAACTCAGATAAACCCACTGTATGCTGCATGCTCCTGAACTAGCACCAAACAGACGACAGACGAAAGCCACTGGCTGGTGAACACAGTGAGGAATTTAGCTGGAAAAGTGACAAATACTCTGGAAGGAGAGCGAATACTGGACGTACATTCATCACGACTCCATATGAATGCTGACTCCTGTGCCTGCTGGATGTGTAAACAAGTACGTTTGCCCTATGAAATTCAAGGGTGAAGTCTTTTTTCAGCTTCACCCATGTGTCCCCAAAAAATCTGGAGGGAAACACGCACCTCACAGGTAGACAAAGACAAATCAAAGAACTGATAATTCACGGCCAAAAATCAATAGATCAATATATTTTGGTACAGTTTGCCTTGTTTTGTAAAACTGCAACAAAGACAACAATCTTCTCCTAACGTTAACCATACCTTCACTATATTGTAGATGCTATATCGTGTAATTTGTGGTTTTGCAGAATTGTTCAATATCAGCACTCTGTTAGATGAGTGGGTTGCATGCCAGGTAGTCACCAGAGTTGTGGGCTTGTGTGAGAGGAGAGAGGAAGCAATACTAGCTTGAAAAGAAATGTGACCAGTCCGAGCTGTGTGTTGTAGAAAATTTTTCATCTTGGGGATGAAGCACACAAGCTGGCCAGATTAACAAACAAGCAACAAATATATTCCATTTCACACATTTTGCAATTAATGAAGCATAATATCACAGTTAAGCTTAGCGAGCCATTTCCTGTCCTCCATTAAGCCTTGATGACTCATTTCCTGTTCTCTTCCTGAGGAGCTCTCTCTCTGCCAGCAGGTGACACAACATTAGGAAGATATTCAATGCATGACACAATGGAGCACAGTCGATATGCATGAGTGTGCCTGTGTGAAAGTGTATATATGAGCTGGTGTGTGAATATATGCCTGCTCACATCTATGGGGGTGTATTCACATGTTGCCATTCATATGTGAGGGAGTGAATAATGAGGCATGCCCCGCGGTTAACATGGTGTAAGTAGGTGTTAACTATGACAGATTGTGCTGCCACTGGTGACCATGGTTGATCAGTCAGATAGCCTTCACCTCTCTGCTCCTCAATTATTTCACAGTCACATAATTGTATGGATGGCAATAAATCTCACATCTCATTTCATGCGCTTGATTTCACCTCTAATGTCTCAGCAGTTCCAATTTCAATTTGCCTGATCCTTCTTTTTTTTTCTGGAAAAACTCCAGCTAACAATGAGTGAGCTTGTAGCTGTCAGCTGTCACTGTTTTCCCTACACAAAGAACAGGACACACACATGGACATGCACTAGCTGTTGTGTTGAGTGTTAAGTCTAATTGGAGAGTTGTGTTCCAAAAATGAATTATCCAATGCTTGGAAAACTGACATCTACAGCCTATTTGCAGATGTTGTTACAGCACCCATGGATATGATACATTTAAAAGTATACTGAGTGATGTTTCCTTCCCCAAGAAACTTATGTCTTTTCAGTAAGAGGTGAAAAATAACAAGCCATTACAATGTTTTGGCCCTAACACAGGTACAAATCTTAATCCAAATTGTGAGTGATATGTACAGGGGCAGGAATGCAAAACTGAAATCTTAAGCCGTAAGCAATGCTATCTTTGGCAAGGGAAATGAACTGCAAATGTTTTTTGCCTTTTTTTTTTTAAACGAAAACTGTGCTCTTTGATGGTTTAATGGGTGGTTCATTTTTAATGAATGCTCAATTTTAGTAATTTTTGGATTAAATTTTAGTACAGCAGTGGCTATGAACACTGTGTAGAATTTTTTGGGGTCACTGGTGCAAACTGTCTCTACAAAGATGTAAAAAGCAAAAATGGTATTGATATTAGATCTGAATCCATTTATTACAAGAGGGATTTTTCTTCTAGGCTTGCAGGGCCAGACTACATCTCGGGAGATGAGATTCAAATCAGAGGAACATCTCTTGAGAACTGATTGAGCCAAACAGATAAGTGCTGAGTCAATCAGAGAACTGTGGAGATTGTTTGGCATCTCGAAAACTGACAAAACCTGTGAACAGCTATTAAAAGCAAGTGTTACAGATTTTATATGAAGTGCAGTTCTGCACCTGTGTGCCATATTTATTGCCTGAAATGTATTCTGAAGCTTATTTTGGTGAAGAGTTCAGGAGCAAACTGTCATTTTTCATAACAGCCACCATATAGCAGGAAATGGCCAGCAACACTTTTTTTATACCAATCAGGTGTAGAACGTGTTCACATTGATGTCTTAGGGAAGGAAACTACTGTCAGTCATTTATTGTTGGGCCTACTTGGAATGACACCTGTCCCAAGCAAATGTCTACTAAGCCATGATAGTCCATAGTGATGGAAAAAAAAAACATAGGGGCTGCAGTATTGAGGCTAAGAAAAAATCATCATATTGTGGTTACATTTCATTATTGAAGAGTTAATTTCACTGAGTTTTAGGTGTTTTTGATATAGTTTCATTTCAAACATACCTAATGCCAATTTAATGCCTAATGCCAGTTACTGATTGAACCTCAAAAAATCTGGGTTAAGGACGCATAAGAGACAGATTGTTTAGATAATGGTTAACGTTGAAGCAGTAGAGGCTATGATGTCCTTGCTATAAATTTGTAATATCCCAGATCGAGCTAAGATCACTCTGTTTTTCTCAGACTAAACAAAGCTTCTACAGAGCGACAAGGCTGTGCAGTTCTCTCTGTAACAATTAAAGTGACTTTGACATGTGGCGAACCCTTTTAACTGTTTTTCCTACAAATATGAAACATTGACACCAACAGGAATCCAAACCACCATTGCTAGCTATTACCAGCACTCTTCATACCCCTGAATTCTCTCAATAAAATGTCAGACTTAAAAAGTCTGCCTCTGTCAGCCTAGTGAACTAATTCTTACCCCGACTCACAGAGCCTGACATACTGCCCTGGAAGAGGCGTCAGGGCTCGCATGCAACTCCCAGCTGCCAACACCACTTAAATGTTGTCACCTGTGTTTGGCTGCAAAGCTGCTGATCCAGTGATCTGCAGGGCAATCATCGGCACGCACAGTGCAAGTGCACAAAGCTGCTCTTTATAGACTTCAATTACTATTTGATAAACCAATAAAGGGATGGATAAATAAATTAGCAAATGCATGAATTAATGATTTGCTGAACACAGCTTAAACCAGCAAGAGACAGCAGCGCCTGTAGTGTTTGCTTTGGTTGGATCACAAAATGTACTATGAGCAGGTTTTTCTTTCTAAAAATGAAGATATTAAAGGAAAACTGTCAGAATACCCACAAAGTCTTCATTATCAGATTGATTTTGGGATATTTCTTGTCTTGACAAACAAGTACCCAACAATAATGCAAAAGCACTGCTGTCTCCCAGAACATCAATGACAAACGTCCTATCTGGTATGACTCATTTGAAAAATGCAATAACTAAAAACATATTTAGAGCCCGCCTGATTTAGCTTCTCTTTGATTTAGATTTGCCTCATCAAGTTCATGGCCATTCTAAGAAATAGCAACAGAGAAACACTTGGCCTCTTCAAAATGTTTCAAAACTGACAGCTTTGTTAAACATTAATGACAGCGGGGAGAATGAAGAATGGTAAGGAAGAGAACATACTAGAAGAATAATTGATGTGGGGTGAAAATAACTGGCTGAAAGTTATCTTACTTTGAGTATTAGCGGTTGCACATTGTGGGATAAAGAGGAAGAGAAGACATAGGAGAAAAAACATAAGACAGGAAGAGCAAGAGCAAGAAAAATGGAAAGGTGAAGAGGCGACATACCAAGAGTCCAGTCGGCATGTTAGTTGTCATAGATTCCACAATTTTGAACCGACATACAGCAACTAGCAAGATTTTGTGTACATCAAAGTTAAGTTCGTACATCACAAATGACTCACACCTGACCCTAACGACTCACATGATGGCAGGTGGGTCACCTCCAAGGCAACAACCCCACTATAGGTTAGATACCTCCATCAGCTTTTAGAAGCCTTTTGGGTGAGTGGTGAAATGTCTTCAAGGAACCTATAAGATGACCAGTTGCCTTCGACTATAGCACTTAAGACTTTACTGATCCCACTAAATTCTTGCTGCTTTAGCTTTAATTTTCAGTTTAGCTTTACTTTCTTGTAAGAAACTGCTGAATGTGCCCAGTTGAAGCTACTCATTACATATGTAAAGCTAATTAAAATCCTACAAAGGTATATTTTTAGGATGTGAACACCTGCTTAAGAGTCTACAGCCTTGCTTTTGGCTCTACAGTGGTGATTTGAGATAAATGCTCATGTCAGCACGCTAACAGCCTCGCAGAGACATTCCTATGTTCCCAGGGTCCCATGTTTACCAGATTTGTATGGCAGATAATTGGAACATGATAAAGGGTCCTATGTTCCCCAGCTCTATAAAGCTCCAGGTTAGGGTATGGTTTAATGTGTGTTAGCAGAATACTGAACAGAGGGACATAGGTAATTGGGAACTGAGGACCCTGGGAACACAGTGTATACACTCCTCAGGCTCAAGATGACAAAGCTAACATGTTCAACACATTAACCATCTTAGTTCAGCCTGTTAACATGCTCACATTTGCTAATTGGCACTGTACAAATCTGCATATGAATCCATCAAATAGTTGTTATAGAGTTATGCTAGAGGACAGCACTAACTAGAAACGAAACAGCATCTTTGGATGCTGTTTCACTTCCAAGTAGGAGAAACATTGTCGAGCTTTTAAAAGCATAATGTGAATATTCAAGTCACATTAACTGACATCTAAAGTGGACTTAAAATCTTTTCTTAGTAGGAATTGATCTATCTCATCAGTATGTCTTAAGCCATATTTTTCCTGTTAAAGGTCATTCACTGAAACAAGAAAATCCTCAGCCTCGATATACGTGCATGAAATCCACCTGAGCTCCTCCAAATGCTGAGACAGTCCCCTCAGTTTCAGTATACTGTCTGTTTTCATGCATGACTGTTTCTAATTTTAGTTACATTTTGGGTACTTGTTGTGGTTTTTTCATGCTGGTTACAGTGCTAGTATGGTTGACCTATATTATAATGATACAGTTATAAAACAGAAGTTCTGTGCTGCCACATCAAACAACGTACCAAGTCTAGACCCCATATAAAGAGGAAAAAAAAATCCAAAGGGCTAAAAATAATATGAATATTAGAACATACTGAGACTCTGCCAGGACCATGTCCTCATTACAATTTAATATTTATCACACAGTTGTCGGTTTCGGTTTCTTGTTGTGGCACAAGCGATCCCAACCACAATGAGGTCCCCTGATGAGTCATTGTTATTATGTAGAAGTGGCATAGTTTTCAAAAATAGCCTCTACCATCAACTTCTACCATGTGTTACCTCGCACTACACATTTAAAACTTGTACCTCTGAGCTATCAATAATAAACGAGTTAAGCTAATTTAATTTTTTTTTTTAAGCTGCTGAGTTTATGTAACACCACTTGGTATGGGCAAAGGTACATCTACATTTTCATGTTACAGCAATTTCAAATTTGAATACTTTAGACCACATTTGTATGAAATTAAATGATGTAGCCTATACCATGGCCTACAACCCAAGGTTTTATGATTGGAAAATTACATAAAAGTTCAGAAAACCTTTTTTTTTCATCAGCAGCTCTAGTTTGTGTTGTTTTATGTGTATTGCCATAAATATTTTTGTGTGAAATTTCTATATGAATTTGTAGCTGGCTACAACCATTAAACCATGTTTTGTATATGCTAAATCAAGAACCTTGGGGTAATTACAGTTTGAACCAATTGTTAAAGGAATAGTTTGACATTTTGGGGAAATACACATATTCCCTATCTGGCGGAGAGTTAAATGAGGAGATCAATACCCCTCTTATGTCACATCTGTCCATGTGTCTTAAATATGAAGCTACAGCCAGCAGCCTGTTAGCTTAGCTTAGCTTAGCATAACAACCGGTACTGATGTTCTCATTAAATACAGGTTAGTGTATTTCTCAAAATACGGATTTAATCATTACAGAAACTGGGTTTACTAAAAAAGGGGGAACGCAGTAATTCTAAAAATGCTAGACAGTAAGAAATAGTTTTGACAGAGTCCAGCATGTTCCAGAACTGGCTGGAATTGTGCAATTTTTCCCAAAAGTAGCTGAGAAAGTTAGCAAATCTATGACTGTGAAACTATTTTAAGCCTCCAGTGATCCAGTTTTAACTTTTCTGGAACAAGATTTTGTTGCTGAGCAATATTTAGCCAACTAGACTTCTCAATGTGAAGGGAGAGTGAGTGAAAGAAAGACATGGAGGGAGAGAGAGAGTGAGCGAGATGGTGGAATCAGTTTGATGCCAAGAGCTGTGCGCTGACCCTGATTAAACGCCTCCCCTAACTCACTGGGACCACTGATAAGACCAATGCACTCTGGGCGGTGGGTGTGCATGTTGTGTATGTGTGTGTGTGTATGTTCAGGAGCCAGAACAGGAATTAAGGTGAGTCTACACATGTGCGTGCACAATGTGTGAGTGTGTGTGTGTCCCAACACCAATTCTCCTGTGTAAACATGCTGACCTGGCACAACACCAGTAGACACTTTGAAGTTGGCAATAGCCACAGTAATCCTCCCCCCCCCCCATCTCACACACACACACACACACACTGAGCCAGAGGCGAGACTTAACACTGGCAACCTTCTGTGGCTTAGCATGTGGTCACTAACACACAGACAAACACACATACACACAGACAAACACAAGCACACACAAATACTCCTCCACTGTCACAGACAGTTGCATCCTCTGCCTCCCACACAGAGACTAACTATTTTTTTATTTATGCCACCTATAATGGAAATTTCTGCTAACAGTTACGTGTGACTGTGTGTGTGTGTGTGTGTGTGTGTGTGTGTGTGTGTTTTGCTATAAGTGCCTACCACTCTAGAGTCTATCACACTACAGCCTCAGAGCATCTTCAGGCCTCGAAATCAGACACGCTGAACTGCAACTCTCCAAATGCACCAAATTCCCAGTGATAGCCAGACTTCACATACACTTTAGGTGAATGTGTCCACTTTGCAGCAAATAACAACAGCAAATAAGACATACTGAATCTGTATCAACAAGTGATATAAAAACAGAAATGTAATTTGTGTGTGATATTTGTGATTTTGGTGTGGTGTATGTCCTGCCCGTCATCCAACTCAACAGATAAAATAATACCAGACTGAGCATACCTGACAAATTATATGGATTATGTTTACCTTGTGCTTACACCTAGAGAAAACTCCTAAAGGGTCAATTCATCAAAATTCAAAAAGTTCCCATTAAAAGCCACATGTTCTCTGGATTATTTCAAGAAAACATGCTAAAATGATAATGTGAAAACAATGTAATAATGTGAAAGGGGGCACTCATAGTGATCAGCCTATCTGCAGCTTCCCTCAAATTTATGGAGCATTATAGTGACTTCTAGCTTGTTGTTCAGGTGCCTAGCTTGCAAATTGACTTTTTTGGTTCTCACTGCTCTCATAGCATCATTTTCAGCAGCGGCAGACAGCAGACAGACACAGTTAGCATCTAGATAGAAAATACAGAGGAGCATTTAGCAGCTACAGAGCCTAATATTTACATCACTGGGTGGTACAGACCAAAAACAGAGCTCAAAGAAACATGTCAGGTGGACAGAGGCATGACACCAAATGAATGAGAATTTTGCTCTGTCATTGCTGGATGCATGAATAAGAAAGCTGTGTGCTAACAAGTAGAAAAAGGTGATGATACGTCACCAAGGCAGAAAGTACATATACTCCTTGAACAAAGATTGGGAAGGGGAGCTGCAGACCCTCATGCACTGCAATGACGTTAACTGGATGCCTTTACTACTTGCCTTTACTGATCCCCACCACACTTTGTGTGTGTGTAATTCTCTTAATTCTTATTGATCATGTTTGGTACTGCGTTGTATGTAGATTGTTTTGTGTCACTATTTGCTGGAATGAATCAATAAATCAATAATTATATTTCTGTTACCACACTGTGCAGTTAATCTGCTGTGCATTCATGTAACACAACACTTCCAAGTTACAATAAAATTGTCTTCTGTCTCTGACATGCAGTTCACATTGTTTATGCACTACCATTATCACTTGGTCTATTATAAAATAACAACACATTTCTGAACCTAAATAACCTTTGCAGCTGTGTTGACTGTTAACAGAATGGTGAAAAAAAAGAAGGTTGCCTTAGGTGGCTGCAACATGGGTGAAAGCCTGCTACTTCATTACCTCATTGCCCATTGGTTATGTCCCACTTTTACATTCCCAGCCACACTGAAGAGCCTGCCATTGCACCAACTGTTGCTGGCCATGTATCATTACCTCAGTATGTCAAATTATTAGTTAGGCATTCACTGCGGAGATGGTGGCAGACACAGTGCCATGTTGTAATATGTCTAAGGCTCATTGACTAATTCTTTCTTATTTGGATCCAGGACTGAAGAGGTTTAGGAGCCCCTGATCAGATAGAAAGCTACTTAGGGTATTAAAGTGGGGCAAGGGGGTTCTCAGAACTTTTACCACACAGGATTAAAATTGAGTTCATTTAATCTCACCCTGGGACTCAGGCACACTACTAGTAAACTTCTCCTTGTACAGGGACCCACCACAAACAACCAAAAACTCATTTTCATTTAGTTTTAGAAACTGCAGGTCTAGGGGAAAGAAAATCTGGGGTGGGTTGATATAAAGTGGAAAGTTAGCTTGTTGTTGAGTTCATGTTATACATTTACTTCCTTTTGTGATCGTAATAACAAGACAACTTCAGCTGCTTTGTTTACTCTTTAAAAATTTCCAACTGCTATCTTTATCATTTACTCTATCTTTACCTGTTATATAAAGTGGTAACTCATGCTGCACAATTAAATAAAATGTGTAAGTGATAAAGAGAATAGAAATTTGGTCACAAAGAAAATAAGTTAGGCAGCTCTTGCTAATTTGCCTTTGTTTCTCCTGCCTGGGCTGCCAGATATGCAGATTCCAGGCAGTGTTTTGGCCAGCAGGCAGATAATCTTGTTAAGAACAATTAACTTGGTTGTATTGTTGAATGTTAACGCAATCCCTCACACAGAAGCATTCAAAACAGCACCTGGCACCACAACCAACGTATTCCAACGAACTGTCAATGAGGAGCAACGCTCAGTCAAAGTCACTCAAAACTTCACCCAGTGCAAGCAGAACGGCAAATAAACTACAGTGAACCCCTACACCACAGCACCACAGATGGTATTAAGTTATCTCTGTCATTATTGCTATGATTAAATAAAACAATGAGAGAGAAGACTGGCATCCAATATCAATCTCATGATGTTGGCAACCAGGTTGGATTTCTTTGTAAACCTGCAGGGAAGCTTGACAGCATCAAACAGGAAGAGGCACAGCACAATGCCACAACAAGCTCATGTTTTCTGTATAATAATAATAATAATAATGAGACACAGCTATTGATGGTTGTAGCTTTCTTAGAAAAAAAGAACCCTAAAACAGCTGAAATCATAAACAGCCATGTTGATAATTTACTCAAAAGAATGACAAGCCTATTGTTTGGATGCCAAATATGGTAAGTCTCCTTAGTTTAGTGGAAAGTAGGCTGAAAAATCATGTGTTTGATTTTCACCACACGTTCTCTTGTTTGACAGGAAGCGTTTGAACTAAGTTCATAAAGCCACAGAACATGTCTTTAGTTACACAGCAGCTAGTTTTGTTCACAGGGGCCTGACTAACTCAATGAGACACGTCTATGACAGCTTGCTATGAGCATTAAACCAAATGTACACCTCCAAGCAGAGATACAACAATGCTGTCTGGAAAAGTTTCAAAGGAGAATTCAAAATTACAGATTTCGCTGAACAAAATAATAAAATTACAAGTTCTTTGAATCAGGGGGTGTATTCAGAAATGTACACAGGAGAAACAGTAGTGTTTAGACATGAAAAAATGGACTCTACCTTATTGTTAATGCACAGGAGTTGGGCTGTACATTTGAGAAGACCCTAAAAGGAAAGATAAAACCAGGTGGAGAACATACGCTTTTGATGTACACAGAGACTTCACCAATACCTGAGAGGATTACACTGTCCACCTCTACGCTTTGATAGAAATTGAAGAACTCAGCCATAGGCTGCTGTCTGTCAGGAATAGGAACAGTTAGCCTTGCTCACATGAGTGTGGCTAATTCAATATGACATCTTTCTAATAGGTAGTCTGGCTACTGGGAGGATGGGACCAAATACAGAGAGTACAGATATCACAGGTGGGGAGTAAGTAAATGTAAATACAGCTATAATGAAGGCTTTACATTGTTTTTAGGAAATGTAGTGGGATCAGTTGGTAAAATTAAAAGAAGGGGTAAAAGAAGAGGCGCACTGGACTCAACCCTCTGCAACCTTGGTAATTAGATTAGAACAAGATCACCAAAAAACAGTCTGTTTGGAAATAGACTATTCCTGCAACACCAAATTATTAAATGATACTGATTTCCAAGAAAGACAGAAAGATAGAAAAATTAAATCAGCGTTATTGTTTGTTGCTATTTTGTGTGCATACAATTCTGAGGTGACAAAGCCAAAACCATCTTATGAAGTGTTGCCAAATTTTAGACCTGAACTTGACTCTGTATTTAAAGATGAAGAAACATGCTTTGGACACACAGAAAACTTTTCTCCCAGTACTGACCAGATGAACTCCTCTCTGAATTTGACAGTTCAAACAGAACCATTAGCATGCACATGGTGATGCAGGGTCAAAATGTTTCCATACTGAAGGCATCATTGGGTACTTTGAGAAGCTCTCCTTAAACTTTTGACTGCAGCTATGGCCGAGTTGTGAATTTCAAACAACTGCCGGGGGTAAAAGTATTTGTGCATGTGGTCATTGTTACAGTTATTTCCTCTACTGTCAGTGGGGCAGCTCCAGGTGATTGTAATGAAATCTGAGTGCAGCTCTAGCAGCCATGCCAAGTGCTGTGGAAACCAGGCTAATCGGCAAACCCTTGCCTGTGGCTCTGTCCCAGTGAGGAAACTACCGCCCCTCACAATTGCTGTAATAAGAAAATTCAGGTCACTGTACAGACAATATTTGCAAACTACTGACATATTTTTTTGTATTGTATGGGCTGTTTGAGTCTATGGCTAACTCGTGATATAGTGACCATCAGAGTGGCCTATTCCACTGCTGTCATTCTGGCCTGGTGTAAGATTACTGGTGATCTTATTTCAGCAATACAATGACGACATCTGAATTTAGCAGTGATTCTAGCTAGCAACATTCCCGTTGGCTTGTAGTTGACTACTCAGGCTGAATGTTGGTAACTAGCTTTAGCGGCCTAAACAGACTTTGTTTAGAATGTGAGACATTATACCTTCATATTCTTAAGATCCATCATCAGTAAAACACATCTTAGTACCACAGGAAATATTCTGTACACTCAAACACTTGACACTTTAATGCATTTTTAACAGCTTGGGTTTGTCTCACAGTCATTTTCCATATAAATGTATTATACTGTTGAAAATTTGGAGCCACCAAAAGGCATTTCAAAATAAAAGACAACAGGAAAATAAGAATAATGTGATTAAAGCAAGGGTTTATCCTGCCAGGTGGTTGATTTAGTATCCCGTGTGATTCAATGAGCTGATGACTAAAATGAAGACCAGCAGGGCTCTGAGTCTCATCTCAAGGACTCAGGCTGAGAACCGCCACAATGAAATGAAAACTGTCAAATAATTCCTCCTGTTTAAAATGTTACTGCTTTGCTATTATTGGAGGCACAACTCAGCAGTGCTTCATTCTTGAGAAGAGTTTATGTGACTTAAATCACAAAAACATCATAATTTGTACTTCAGAACTACAGACAGTTTTCAGGAGAGACATTTGTGCGTGGGTAGATTAAGAATTAAGTATGTGTTAGCTTACTACCATTATCAATAAATAAAACTGAGTTGTGAAAGAACCTGGACAACCATTTAGTCTGTACAAAGGCCAATATCAGGTAAATAAACAAGGTAAGAAATTGGCTTTTTTTTTAATGGAGGGATGGTAAAGATATATTTCTTCTGCATAAATAAATACAGGAATAAACGCTCTACCACAGTGACATCACTTCACAGACAATCTACCTTTCAAAAGGCAAGGACTTAGCGAGCAGTTATTTAAATCGAAGTCCTGGTGCTTCTGTCATCCAGCGTTACTAACAGGATTTGACATGGTGAAGAGTGGACAGGTCCCAGGCTCACAAAACACATTCTGTCTGTCTGACCCCTCACTCTTCATACACACACACACAGGATTGCGCATACATAAGCACACAAGCCCACCACAATCCCATCCGCCCACACACACACACACACACACACACACACACACACACACACACACACACACACACACAGAGGTAGGCAGCAATAATCCAGTGGGTACAGTCACTTGGACAATCAGCTCCAACTAGCTCTGCTTCACCATAACGCACAAGACACAGGATCAATATACTGTATACTCATGTATTTGTCCTTAATGGTAATCTAGCACTAAATAGCTCTACCTGTGTGTGTACCACTTTCACACGCGGCTGAGCCAGTAAGCTTCACATTATATAAAGGTTCATATGTTGACACCCAGAGCAGGATAAAGCTCATGGAAAAGGGCGGGCTATTGTAAGAGACAGCGACATCTTAGAGGCGTTACTCCTACTTTACACCGCTCCCACCTCTTGTCACCTTTGACTTTCTCCCCCTCACCCCCTGCTCCATCTTGAGGAGGCGACAGCTTGCTGTAATTTGAGGTAATCGGATGACTCTCTCTCTCTCTCTCTCTGTCTCTCCCCCTCCCTTCATAATCCGAGACACACAGGCTGCTGTGAGGTAACCTGCTTTTGACGGGACCACCGCATGACTCTCGAGGCAGGCACGGTGCTCTGTGGTGTCAGCGGCTGATGAGTGCTTCCGCTGTCTACTTGTTGAAAATAAAACTACCCTCGCAGTATTCCACATGAGATAGGTGATCCATGACAGGGAGGAGAGGTGGGGGTGGGAGTGGGGTGGAGGGGTGAACTGCTGCTCAATTACAGAAATGATCTATTTCACATACATATGCTGTAATGGATTTTAACCCATTATATTGAGACCACCAGCAGCCAACTTAACTCTGTTTATCCACCTTAATACCACATCAAAAATCCAATATTAACCGTAGGGGATGCACTGTAGTGCGGCCAGGGTGGTGCAGGTTACATAAAAAGGAGTGAAGTTCAGGTTTAATCGACCTGGATCATTATGATCACAGTGCATCAGTGATGACCAAATAGCTCGTGAAGCTGTGAAATAAATTAAAGCTGCGTGTTGCATATAAATGTGCTGAGTTGCCTTGAATTAATCCAAGTCGACGTCAATTTACTAAACCAGCACCAGTAATCTCCTCAGACTGTTTCAGCACCACGGACAGCGAATTCTCCCATTTAGCCCACGACACAAGAGGAAAAAAAACTCCAAGTATTCAAACTACTGTGGTCAATAGCTTAATGTGTGGAGCGAGAAGAGTTTTTCAAAGCATGTGTCAGCTGCTGTAGCCTATCTTCTATGTCGTTTTTTTTAATTCACAGGAGCAGCGTTTTCTTTCCACACACATGTAAACTGCTTCATTTACACCAAAAAGAATATAGACCCCCGCAGAGGAATATGAAATATGAAGCATGTGATATTCCAGAAACAGTGAAAGCAACCAGAGGAGGATGAAATAAATGCAATACAACGGTGTGCTTTGAGGTCAGTAAACTCACCACCGAGTAACACAGGCTCACTATAAGTCGGTATAGAGATGAATACAGGCTCAAAAAGCGACACGCTGCGCGACTTACCGCGTTATCCTCGATGAAGCCATATGTTTAACATACAAATCTACTTTTCCACACACTGTTGCCGTCTCTGGGCCGCGGTATGAAGACAACAGCCCGAAGAGAAAATCCAGGAAATAACATCCACACAACTCATCCACCCGCCTGACTATAGACTTTTTTTTGGGGAGGGGGGGGAGGAGGGTAGAAGGAGGCGGAGAGGGGGGGAGAAGGAATGTGAGGGGGGGGGGGGGTTCCGCTGTCCGCGCCTTCAAGAAAGAAATGTAGTAGTTTATCTTCAAGTCACAAAAAGAGACGAGACTGCTGTGGTTCTCATTCAGTGAAAAAAGCAGTCTTCTCCCCCCCCCCAGTCTTCTTTTTAGTTTAAGTCTCCAAGTGTGGGACTAACTACGAGCTGAGAAGGAGAGAGGCAGAGTAACAGTATATCTCCTCCAGTACTGTCCCTTTGCTTTCTCAACCGGAGGGAGAGAGAGAGAGAGACAGAGAGGGAGAGAGGGAGGGAGCGAGGGAGGGGGGAGGCAGAGAGACATTAGGAGGGAGGGAGGGAGGGGAGAGGGAGAGAGAGAGAGAGAGAGAGAGAGAGACGATGCGGAGTCAGAAAGGGAGGTTTTGTCTTAAGGTAGCCGCGAGTTTACCGCAGGAGCAACAAGAAGAAGCAGAGGCGGCAGCAGAGACGGTGATCGGTGCACTACGGTAATCTAATTATGTGCACGGCAAAAAAGCGCACGGATTACCGGGTGGCTGCTCTGCTCTGTTCCGCTCTGCTCTGGTCTTTGCGCCCCATGGCGGAGGGGGAAGCACAGGAGCACTATTGAGCTATCTTATAATTTTAACTCGTCAGTATCCAATCACACTCATAGCAAGACTTGTACTTTAACGTATCTTCCCCAAAACGGACCATATTTTCTTTTCATTGCAAGAATGACCTGATTATCTTACAGTATATTCTTCTAGGCATTGTTGCTAAGGTATTGCTACAGGTGCACCACTCAGTAGCACCTTGCAGCCGATCCCCAATGGGCATAAAAACAGATGTAGACACAGTGCAATTAACACTTGGATTTCATGCTTCTTTGGAGCTGTAAAGCAGCCCTATTTATTTGGGATTAACTGTTCCTGCCTGCGTATTCCACCGTTCAAGTTCTTGCAAGGCAGAGGAGTCTCACATCATCAGCATTTTTTTTCCAGCAACACATCAAATGTCTTTGTCACTTTCTTCAATGCTACAGTCCCTGCTTACTTTACCTTCCTTTAGTGCCAAGAATTGAGCATGGCACCGTGGCACTCCAGGTATGTAAACAGCTAAACGTTTTAACAGTGATCCCATAACAATAAGACTCATAGCTCACCACAAGAAAAAGCAAATGTACAGAACACAACAGCATAGGTAAAACCACAGAATTATGTGTTATCAGCTAAATGTAATTCAGTTTGTCAAAAGGCTTTACACAACATTTTTTTCACACTTGTAGCAGCAAAGATTGATATGTAAAACCTGTGGACCTCTTGAAGTACAGTGGCTGAACCATTGTGCAGGATACATGACACACAGCTACTCATAATTCAAAACCACAGCCCACACAAAAAGCCAGCTGTGAAGTGACAGCACTAACAACTGTGCTACTAAATTTATTCTACAACTAAATGGTGACCCATACATTCAATATATCGCTACAAATAATTCTAAGGTTGTAATCAGTCGCAGGGCGGGATGCAGAATACACACTGGCTAAAGAAGCATCACAGCCAGCGCCTTGTGTGTGTGTTGATTTGAGGGGCAGAACTGCACTCCTGCAAAGACTCTGTAAAAAAGTTGATTAAACATCTTCAGTGTGGTTTAATGAAGCTCCAAAGTCTCTGCAGAAAACTTTTGTGTAATCCTACTCTGGAGCTTTCACCATCTTTATTTTATAAAGATTTTTTCTCAGCTTGCTGATCTGTTCACTGTTTGTTTTGAGAAGAGATTATTTTCTAGGCAATTGCAAAGGGGTTATTTGTTCTGTGAGCCATTGTACTTTCCCAAACTACATACTGGCACTTAAAAAGGACCTCTTTGAGGGAAGAAGATCCAAAATTGAGTAATCTTTATCCCAATTTGCTTTGAGTAAAGTCATCCAGCTTTACTTCCACATATTTTTGGCTGCATGGGTAACACTAATAGAAAGTCAGTCTTCAGAAAATGGTATCTTTCTTTGTTGGGATATAGAGTAGGCAATAAACTACAAAACTGTCAGTTCAACATACTTTAACTAGTTAAATTTCCAGTAGCAAAAAGGAATTTAAATCGACTGAAACTGGTTAATCCTGTAAACAAATGGCTTTTATGCAACCCCTTCAAATCTTAATTCCTAATTCACTCAGCAATCAAGAAATTTTATGCTGTGTCTCCCGCTAACTGTTAAAAGTTCAATTATGTTATCATAGCACAAAATATAAATAACAGCCATCAGAGATGTTTATTACCGGTCATCAATAGGCCTGGCATTAAATTGTTTTGGTGAAAGGGGGTTATATTTTGGATCCCTGGGGTTATTTTAAATTGGGTGCCATGTGGTGCTAAGTGGTGCTTTAGAGGTACTGCGCTATACTAAAAAGGCAAATGTGCTGCCATTCCTCTGCTTTAACTGAGATGTGTTATCTCGCAAATGGGCAAAATGTCCTTCTCATTATTACCATGAGAAATCCCTACCAATTTAACATTCAAGATGATGCACAATCCCAGAGTGCTTTGCAGCAGTCATGGAGCCGACTACCGTAGCTAGAATAATGCAGCTCACTACAATTGCTCTCACTCGGGGCTTTATCTTCTGCTAATAAAATGTGATATGAAGAGTAATTGCTGTAAGATAGCCATCTGCTCTATCATATCACAGAGCATGGAGTAAGTACTTTCTTTATTTTTTAACTGACAGAGTTTGGATATGATGGAGGAAGGCGGAGAGCCGCTGTGACTGCGGACATACCTGTCTGTCCATCTGTGGGATTACAGCACTGAGTTACTGTAACTGCACTCACTGTGTCTGATTCACAGTCCAACAATTAACAGCTACATCTACTGTACATTAAGCAAAAGGATTTTTAAATGAAATGCCCCTGTTGGATATGAACTGATCTGGTTTCCAGTTACAGAGTTTCACTAATTTGAAATGTGATTACATAATCCAAGGATTGAAATTACTACCCGTAAAAGGGGTTTTCAGGCAGAGGGCCAGGCCAATTATAGCCCCTATACCACTGTGATCTTACCTGTGTGTCCATCTGCTCTGCTCTGCTCTGTGGGATTACACCAAATCCTATTGAGCTCGGGAAATGGCAGCCAAGATCAGCAGGCCTGAACTAATCATGACAAACCACCAGTACAAGAGAGGTTTGTCTTTTCCAACAAAGCACAAGATGGATAAAAAGGAATTATCATTCACCGATTATTAACGCTCATCTGAGTCGGTACAATTAGTAGATGGCATACTAAATATCTGATAATACTATTATGGAAATTAAAAATAAAAGTGGTGCAGCATGAGGCACAAAGCCTGAGAGTCTGGTGGTTAAAGATGCCATCACATAACTGGGGGAACACAGCTGATTCTATAATGTTATTGATCCATAAAGGTGAAAATCTTTCCACTTGCTTCTAGAGGAGGCAGAGACACTGCAGTGCAGAACTCTGTGGCACATATTTAATTAATTTTTCAATTTATATTTTTCTATATTTACATTCTTTTACCTCAAATAAAGAATTAAAATGTTTTTCAGAGTTTTTACTGGATTTAATCACTGTGCCCATTTGTTTTGGAGAGGACAAGACCTCTATGGATAATTCAACTCCTGGTTAAAACCTCCTGAACAACAGGAATCCTAACCGGGACAAGCTGACTGCAACGACGGTAATGATAGTGAAAACAGCATGATACAGGGTACAGTGATCCCAATTTCATGATGTTATTAAATACCACTATGGCAAAATAATGTAGACTGGGACAAGCAGCAAGAGTCTCTCAGAGCTTTCCAAAAACTTCACTTCTCTTTTAAATAAATTATTTCAAATGCTGGCTGGTTGCCCTGTGAGTGGACCCCTAATTAGGACAGCTGGATAATCCAGGCTAATAATTTCTCTATTTACTTTTGGTTGGACTCTGAGACAAGTGTTTGAAATGATTTATGTAACAGTGTCTTTTCCTTTTCTCTACAAGGCAGGTGGTGAAAGCAAAATTAGCATGACCTATAGTCAGAATAGCCACAGTTATAAGGCCAAAGAGGAATAGAGGATTTTTCCCTGTAAAGTTTTTAATGTAATTACATCCTCTGAAGCACAGACACTGTGCACTATATTTATCACTTACTGAATGTCAGCCATTTCTTAAAGAAAGAATCTGTAAGAAACACTGATGTAATGAAATCCACCATGGCTTCTATAATTGATATCGTGTTTGATAACAGAAGCAGCAAAGGACGCAGTTATTCAGCTAAATCAAACAAAGAAATGTTAAGAGTGAGCAGCAGACACCAAGACAATTACAAAGACAGAAAGCGAGAGATAAACAGAAAAAAGGAAAGGCGAGCATAGAAAATGGGAAAAGGAGGACCAACATGAAAGAGAACACTGTATTTATTCTGCCTGCCATCATTAAAATCCATCTCTTGCTGGAGCCCATCCTAGTTCATTTGGTGGAGCAGATGTTAATAGCTTAACAGGGCTAGGCAGTAAGTGTTTAATTAGGTCTTGGGAAAATGATTTATTCAACACATCTGGGCCCATAAAATAACACTCTCTGGACTCTGTCCTTTATGACTCCCCGAGCTGGATTCTCTCCCAAACCTGCAAGCACATAGAGACTGCCTGGTGCAGCTTGAGCTTTCAGTCTCGAAAGGCAGAATCCCTAATAAACACCGTCAGCATCCCGTAGTGATGTCGCATCTCCTGAAGGGAGCGGAGAACAACTGCGCCTGGTGGGAGGAAAGGCACGGCGGGGGGTGTGTCAGTGACGATCAAGCAGTGCGGCGCGGTTTTAGTGTTGAGGATTACTGGGATTTGTGCATGTTGCCTGCCTGCTCAGACCACATCAAAGCCACATGGTGCTATAGGTGCAGTTCTGCTCTGTCCTTTTGCGGAAGATAGATATGACTCTGATATCTCCCTCATGCAGGAGTAAAGAGGACACATCTTTCTGTGAGGATATGTGGCTGTGATGAGAGTGACCACACAGTGAATGACCACTTAGCCAGGACAACAATGCAGGAATGTGGATTGTGATCGTGGCCACTTGCTTTATACGCATCACGGATTGACTGGTGGATGCAACTGAACTGCTTCCCACACTAGGCAACAGTTCCCTCTTGGACGGGGATGACCACATGTTTAATTTAATTTAAGTTGCCATGAATTTGTTTGCAGCTACTTTTGCGCTTCCAGCACAAGGACATTGGATTTTTTGGCAGATCTGTTCTGGGCTCTTCTTTTCACCATAAAATTGTCATATTGCAATGGCACACACTGTGCTGCTTTGAGAGGAAAGGAAGGCAGGTAACTTGATTATCTGTGGCTTAGGCCAGCTGCTACACACCTACTGATAATGTGTTTCTAACCTCGATGGTGAATTTGCACCATGAGAACTGGCCAAGAAATAATTTTCATCAATCAGTCACCAAAACCTGTGTGCTTCACACCATCCACCCTTTGAATGTGAACTGCATCATGTGACACTGGTCTAACTGTTGACTCTCTGTCTTAATGCAAGTTATGACACCTGCCAGCCGACAGGAAATGGGTATTTTCCTGGCAGTGTCGTAAAGAATAATGCCAGATTCAAACTTTTGTCTGAATAAATAAAAGCCTCATTCTTCAGTTAATTAAACCATTACAGTCATCTGAAAGCATTCTATCCTTTTTAAACACATCACACCGGCTTGTTAAAATTTTAATTTTACTGTTATTGTTTCAATATACAATTTCATCATCCAATTCTTTTAAAAAAGGCATTATTAATCATGCACAGCATCGCAACTTGACTGTTAACAATCACATAAAAGCACATTATCTACCTTGGCTGCACATCTGTCATGCAGTATATTTGTAACTCGCCACTCTGCACCCTTACCAATATTATTTTTCTAAGCTGGTCTGTACTGTACTGTGTTTGCTGAGTCATTTTCATCATGCATAACTTGTCACAGATGTCTATTAAAAGTTAGATGAGGAATGGGAAACTTTTCAGATTCTATCTTGCAAGCCAATGCAAGGCTATGAATACTGTATACAGTTGGGTCTTAATCCACTATAAAACAACACATTCTTAAGTAAGTTAATTTTAACTTTAGCCTAGGGCTTGATCTCTTCTCCTCTAGAGAAAAGTTATTGTAAACAACAGTAAACAACACTACTGTAGACATTAGCCCTCAGGCTAACTCTTAAAATGGCTCTGTTGAGATGTCATTTTCAGCCTGTATATTGCAGCGCTAAGAATACTGTATACAGTGTGAGATAAACACACAACACATGGAACAGTTAAAAAAAATATTATTTCAGCTTTAAACAGAATTACAGCTATATATGTCTATTCATTGAGAGCCTAGAAAACTGGTTTTCATTGCCACGACATTACAGCATACTACTTTACTACAGTCTTCAGCATGAGAAAAAAGCAAAACCACATCTGACATAACAACAATTAAAGTGATGTCCATTTACAGTAGCTAATTAGCAGTCAAAATCTGGAGTGTGTCCACATGAGAGCAGCTGCCATCCTGACTGAGAGATGATTGATCATCATTGCTATTGCTTTCACTGCACAGATTTAAAAACTGTGTAAATTCCATTTCAAAAGACCTATGTTAGTACAAATTTCAAAGGAAGCCCAAGTCTAAATGCTACCATACAGAGGCACAGTTTCAGTGTTTAGTCCCACAGGGTCTAAATTCAGTTTCAAACAATTTCATTAGTATTGGTTTCAGTACACAGCTTTTGAGTCACATGGTCTAAATGCTGATTCAGGGGCATTTCCATCCCACCAATTAAAGATTTTGCTGGGGAAAACACTGATACACGATTCTGCACCAAAAAGAGCCTGGAGGACAGCCAGTTAAATCAGCCTCAGGGCTGATTTATGGTTCACATTTCTTCACTAACAAGACCAAACAGTAATAGCAGAGACCCAAAGCTCTTTACAAAGTAAAGTGAATGTATCACATCCATATTGCTTGTGTGTGTGTGTGTGTGTGTGTGTGCGTGTGTGTGCGTGTGTGCGGTATGTCTGTAAATTGGATTCTAATTGCCTTACACTGATGCAAAACCCATCCTCACATTACATATACAAGGTATCACAGACACACACACACACACAAACACAGAGACAAACACACACAGCTTTCATATTACAGATTCAGTTCAGGTGACCAATAATTGTACTATCATTGCCATATAATTAGAACTCAAGAACTCAAGAAGTTCACAGACACATACACTCTAGCCACATACTCTGAAAAAGGGGCTGAGGTAAATTAAAAGACCAGAATGGTTGGTGGACATGAAAGGCGCTATCTATGATCTCATTGTCGTCTGGTGCTGTTATAGACTTGTCTACATTGGTAATACCTGTATTACACAGTCAAACAGGCCAATATTCTCATATTTTACAGCCAAGCAAAATACTGATGAGAATAAACCTACACTTCCTATGGTCATATATTACTAATTGGGCATCATAGATGTTACACATACCATTATGTTGTTCAGTCAATAGCCTTTGTAATTTATGCAAATAACTTCAAAAGAAGAAGCCAGGCAGCCAGAGGTGAGAGTAGAATTAACTGGCTGCTGGCACTTGAGGAAGCCTCTAGACTCCAAAAACATCACAATGGATATCCAGTAATTTCATTTCAGCAAACTTTACTGGCATCATTAGTATTAGTGCCAATATTAGATTTTATGGAAATAAAATATTTAATTTAAAAGTAGTTTACGGATTGATTATTCAAATGATTGACTTAATGAACTGGTGTCAGTCCCTGGAGACTCTCCTTGGTGTTTCTGCCATGGTTTGTGCAGTGCTGCCATACATGTGCTGAAACTTACTCCTCTGGGGTCCAGAGGCAGGGCAGAAATCCCATGACTCCTACACACACATGCACCCACACTAAATTAGCTTTAAATCCAGGGGCTCCATTGATATTTTGTGCACTTGCATATAAGATAAAATATCTTTCAATCCATGCAAAGCAGACTTTGTCTGTACTTTCCTGCTATTTCATGTAAATGATGTGAAATGAGATGAAAATTAAATCAAGAAGCTGAATGCATAACAAATCTAAGGAAGGAAGGCTGGCATTTCTTTGTGTGTGTACCTATTGTTGTTTGCAGATGGAAACCAGATATGCATTGTAACGTGAGTAATACTGATGTCCATTTAAGCGCCTAAAATGTTATCAACCTTCACAAACTTCAGTGCATTGAAGGCTTTCTTTTTATGTCTGTTAGACTTGTTCAGCTCAATCACATTCAATCACATGCAGTTTATTATGAATCACAAACAATGGCTGAACACCTGACACCCAAGCAATATGCATGTGTAAGTAAGTTAAACTGAAAGAAAATGAAGTCTCCACCTGTAGCTTTTGTGGGTTTCAAAGGGATTTCCATGTAGCGTGATAGTGTCTGTATACTGCAGCCCTCCCAGCTCATCTACCTCTGCCAGGTTCCAGATGCCGCTGCCATGAAAGCATAATACACAGGGTTCACGCAGCTAGAACAACACCCGAAACACAAACATATGCACACGCTCATCGTCGGACATAACACTGGTACAAGGTTACATGTCATTTTGCAACAAACAAACAAGTGATACAGCATACAGCATAACTGAGTACACCCCTCTGTCACTAAAATGTTACAATTCATAATTCTGTGAATGCACGTTTGTCTGCCCAAATACTGATTGAAAAGGTAACTCCCGGTCTGAAGAAGCTTGGCAGAGGAGGACAGTGATCCCTAACACACTGCAAAAATCAGAGTAGAAAAAAATTTCAACTATGACCTGACGAAGTATGTCCCCTGACACAAATTCAATAAAACGTTGGAGCTTTTAAAAGGAGAGGGCAGAGCAACAAAATCCCCTCCAGCAAAGAGCAGCTGAAAAGAATCATCTGTGAAGAATGGAAAAACATCTCTCCACAGATTTGTGCAAGACTGGTATCATCCATGCCCAGGAGGACCGAGTGTGTGATCAAATATAAAGGCGGACATACAAAATTTAAAAAAGAAGTATGTAAATGAATCTCACATATAAAGGGTGTGCTGACGAATGCGGCAGTTGGCTCTTAAATATGAACCTTTCATTCATAGTTTAATTAGACAAACATTTTCATTCATTTTCAAATTAATTGGCTTCATTCTTCTTGAGCTTTGGATTAAAACAAATAAAACAGTATTAAATGGAGAGGACTTGTAATTACATTTTAGTGATACTGACCGCGGGTGTACTCAATTTTGCTGCATATTGTGTGATCAAAGAAATGAAAAAAAAAATAAAAGGAAGGAAAGAAAAGGAAAGAAACAGAGGACACAAACGTGCAAGTATACATAAGCTATGAGAGAAGAGAGAGAGAGAAATCTCACTGGGTCTGTGCTTGTTGAAGGACAGGTGCGCCCAGCTGAGTGTTGATGGCTGAGCCAGAAAGTGGCTGAGCTTATGTACTGGAGGCCACCAAGGGTAGCTGCTCCCTCTGAGTTTCTGTTTAAATGCTGCAGCTTTGGGGAACCTCTGACAGTGTAGCTGAACCACAAATAAAACCCTTACAGTTAATATCAACTACTGGCGAGCTTCTGCTGCTGAAAGACATCAATCAGTTTATCCACGTGAAATACTCCAATCAGTACATTTTCATTAGACTTCATGGTCTTCATAATGCAGACTTTTTGGGGGGACGTCCTATTCAGTGACCACAACCCTGTGTCTAGTTTGTGACAACACATACACAATACAGTATTTGTCAGCACTTTGAGCACGGGAGTTGAGACATGAAATCTTGCATCTGGCAGTTGTGTCAAGGAGGAACACACTGCTAAAGCTTTTCATCAACTAGACATGTACATTGGCTAAAAATAACACCCTTCAATGGTAGTGCAATCCTATGATAAATGTTAGCGTATTTAACAGTTATTACAGCAAAACTAAGTCCTATGGAGAACTGTGAAAATATTCTCAAAACCAGAACAAAACAAAAAACTAAAAATACAACAAAAGGTCATCTATTGTTAAGTTAATAAACTCAGAGAGACTGTAAAACATCAGAGAAATGTGACTCTACCTGAAATGTGGCTGATATCTTTAAATGATAGATCCAAGGGAGCGGCAAAACACACCTCCAGCAACAGCAAAATGTAGAAATGAAAACTTGTAAAACAACTTGTCTTTGAACAAAGTGGTATCATTCTTCACCTCATCCAACTCTCAGCAAGAAAGTATACTAAGTATTAGTATTAGTACCAAATGTCAAACTATTAATTCAAATTCTACATGTCTGTGAGGTTTGCGGTTTAGGTTTACATACCTTCAAGGACCTTTTCTGTTTGCAATGCCGGAGCCGGTACACTGAAGTGACGTGACCTAGCTGGCAGTTATTATAGCAACATGAAAATCGCATTTTTATTGCCCCCGGCCGCATATATACCTAATAAAGCATGGACTTCATTGTTGGTCGATTTGTGTCTGTTCTGTTCCATTTTTTTTTTTTTTTACAAATTACGAGCCGTTACAAGCTGTTGTTTTACACAACTTTTGTTTTACACAGGCTTTTAAAAATAGCAGTTACTGGTACTGCATTGGCCTGTTTGACCAAACACTGCATACTTACATCACTCAAAGTTCCTTGAGTGCTGGAGGAGTAATTCTTTCTTAACCCCATCTTTTAAGTTGTTTCTAACTGAACCTAAATATTACCTTGAGTATCTCAAACAAGTAACAAATAAGAGATACCTAACTATTCTTTTTTTTTTCCTTTTACATTTTTATTACTTAATTAACTAAACCTGTCCTGAGCATATGCGCTTCACCTTTTGATTTTTGCACAGTACTGGGAATGGCTCCTGCACCCTTCAATTAGACAAGCAGATTGAAAATAAATAAAAGAGTGCTGAAAATGCAACAGGATATGAGTCAGAGAGGACAAATGAAGGACGAGTTTAAAACGAAAAGCCGAAAGAGGGAAGAGGTGATGATGGAAAATTACATCCATCAGTCTGAGTTTTTCCTCACCTTGTCGTGCAATCAACATGTCCGTGCGTGTGTGTATGTGTGAGAGCGCGGGTGTTTGTGTAGGCCTCACTAATAGCACAACAGCATCTGACTGAAGGAGTAAGGGCAGTCCTTCAATAAGATGAGGGGGAAAAAACAGACAGATATATGCAAAATGAAGTCAAGGACACAGATAGAGACAGACAGAGACAGTGGTGAAATCAGTGTGTTTGTGACCAAATATTTAGGGTGTCAGACTGTGTTAAGTATGAGTGTGAGAAGGTTTTTTTAAAGTGTATTTTCTGAGCTACTTTCTTAGACATCCTTACAGTGGATGTTCAACTTAAACAGGCCCACTGTGCAAAAAATTAAAACTAAAAAGTGCGTGTTGGCATAGGTTAACTCAGGACAGCATGTTAGAGAGTGTTATCATCAGCTTGTGTCTTCCTCTTTGCAGAAATGGCACAGATCAGAAAACAAGGTCATTTTAGTTGAAGAAAATATCAAACAGGAGTCCCAGTATCCCTCAAAATGCAGGCTTATATCCAGACCAGATGGAAAGATCTGGACTGGACTGAATGAGTAGTACTATCTGCTCCCTCTGCACTTGCCATCTACTTGCCCTTGAGTGATGCGCTTAACCCCCATTTACTATAGTGAGTCTGTTGAGCAGCAAACAGTATGAAACTGCTGGACAGCTCTAGATGTGAATATGTGGTTTTTAAACTGTACCACGGGGGTAAAACAACTCTTACAATGAAGCAAGCACACAGTGTTAGTACTGAATACCCAAAACAACACAGCAGAAGATGTACCATTAGCCACAAGATAACCACAATATAAATGAAAAGATATATAAAAATCACTTCTTAGGAGCAAGAAGTCATGAGACTTTTGCTCTGAAATACGCAAACACATTATAATGAGGAGTATTTTAAGTTTGGCCAATGTGATGAGACTAAAAGGTCAATGTGAGAAGAACTGGTGCGAGCAAGCAAAAAGACATAAGAAAGGCAGCATTTCAGGCTACACTGCGGCATGTGACCTGCATAAACACAACCACAGTTCAGGTCACATCATCCACCACATTCTAAGTGCATTTGTTTGCATCCACAGAGTTAAAACACAGGCAGAGGTGTAAAAAAATAAAAACAGACTCCATATGAGCACAAAATACCTATTTCAGACCTATCAAAAATTTCTAGTAGCTATTTTTCTTGGTTTACACCTCTAACACAATGGTCTACTGTTTGTATAGCCAGCACAGTAAAAGAGCGTGTAACCCCAAGATATTTGTCATATCAAGCTCACTAAAGAAAAAACTATTTGTGTAAAATGGTGAAGTGGAGCAATTTTAGCACCATTGTATCATGTCTCATCCATCTGTGATGTAAAGGCAAAGTGTCTAATAATGGTCTCTTCTAATTTAGCGTCATGTCACAACTTCATCCTTTTCGCTGAACACTTTTTAAACCATGCACCCAAATTTGGGGCATTCAATACTGATGACAGCTGGAGTAAAAGTGTTTTCAATTTGAGAAAAGTTGAGTCATATCTCAATACACAATGTCTCCCGTTTGCATTATGTACAGCATTACTGTCAGTGGAGATGATCTCATCTCGTCCCTTTTCTCCCTGTTTGTTTGCTGAATAGATTAATTGGTAAAATTAAGTACCAGCTCTTTCATTCGGGCGACATGACACTGAAACCTGCCATTTACTGATGGCATTTGAAATAAATAAAACATGTTTTGCTCTCTTGCTCCATTCTGGCTGTGGCACTAGTATTTTGATATGAACAACACTGGCACAAAAACACCATCAATCCAGAAAACAGATGCATTGTGAATTACAATTAGCTGTGTTTTAAGTGTTTTGTAGTGGATTCCTTAAGTCTTGCAGGCAGGTCCCATTAAGTATATCTCTGTCTTCATACTGCCAGTCATAAGTTAAAAGTTGTCTGAGTATTACCAATAACCGCTGCACTGAAAAACTAAAGTTTTGCCACAGTGACTCAGGAGTATGTGTGCAGTTTTACCAGCCTACAACCATAAGGGATTCCATCCATACTGGATGAATGTGCAGTGCCTGATTTACATCTAGTTCCAATTTCCCAGTGTCAGTACAGAAAGGAACGTGCCTTTTATGCAGCAGCAGATGAAAGGGTATGTGTAAGATGTCCAACTCTCTCGCAGGACACTGAAGCTTGAGTCCTGTCACAGACCCACAATGAATGTTTGATCCCTAAACCATAGCCATATAGCCTCCAGCTGTACATATATTGTACATATATTATACAGCAGGAAGAAGTAATTTTATTAACACTGGCACTGGATTTAAAAAAGATGTAGATGAACTTAATTGAGGATGTCGCTGAATTATCCAATACCAATATTCTATTCTGGCAATAGGGTTGGTTTTACTGTGCAAAAAATGGGACTCACAGTATGGGAAGTGCAAGGAGTAACATTTTACTGTAATAAAAATCATATAATGATAAAAAACATTTTAACAGTTTATATGTTCATGTGTAAGTTCTTATGGACAGTGTTACTCTTATTATTCTACAGCTCAAGGATGAAAAATTTTGGTGAATTTGATGAATAAATACACAACCTTTGTGCTTTGATGTGCATTATACCGTCCCCTCAATGAAAAAATGAGGGGAGCTGCTAAACAAGAGCAAAACATACCTGAAAATATGTTCCTGTGACAATTACGCGGCAATGATGACCCTGACCAACGGTTCAATCTAAATTCCTAGTTTAAGGCCATGTTATTCTTATTGTAACACCACATGTGTAACACCACAATTGCATCATTGCTTATGCCCTCTGGTAAACCCAGAACTGCCCCCAGGACCACAGAAACAGACACTCATAAAGACCTAGGCACACAATTGCATTCATAAACACACCACAATGAGACCATAGCAACTCATATTTTTTCTTTTGTAGCCAAAGGGGAAATAGAGGCAATGTCTTTTGCTATTATAGCTACATGAAGACCCAAAAACAATCTCCACCACATCTCCCTTATCTCACCTCTTTCCCTGCCTTCACTCTCTTCTGTACTGAGAAGTACTGATCTTCACCATTTTACCTCCTCTCTCTGTCTCCTTCTCACCAATCTCTCCTCTTTGTCCTCTAATATAGGTGTGTGGCCCCGTCTGTCAGGTCTTCTACCAGAATGGCTCCAGTGATGACAGACCATGACAGCTCCTAAAAAAAAAAAAAAAAAAAAAAAAAGAAAGAAATTCAGGAGCTTGTCTTGTCGCAGTTGTTTCAATTTCTGTCTTTTCCCTCATTTTCTCCCTCTTTCTTCTGCTCTTCATACATAACCTCAACCTCCTTTTGTCGCCGTCTCCCACTCTGCTCCCCCACCTCCTCTCCTTTTAGTATTACACAGGAGGTCATGCTATTAGCTCACTGGTCACTCAGCCCGCTCTTGGCGTGGACACGCATGGCTGCCTACCTTGTATTAAGAGTCTACTGACAGTCAATCAGCTGCCCTCGCAGCCAGTCACTCCCTCAGATCCTGGGCCGTTAAGTCAGTCAGCCAGTCGATCAGTCAGTTAGCTGCTATATCAGATGGTCATTCAACCAGTCACATGAAGTCTCAGTCACATCAGTCTGTTTGACAGACAGCATGAGTCAGGCACTGCTTCAGTCCATTGGTGAGGCGATTAGACGACTGATGCTATATCAATTACACTATTAATTAGTTACTCACTCAGTTGTACAGTTCTTCAGTTGGAGACCAAAAAAAGTCATATTTACAACTGTCTAATCCTGTTATAGAGCACTGTAATTAAAGTTTTGGCAATACTGTGTCACTAGATTACACTAATTAGCATATTCATGATGTCATCTGTTTGTATTTGCATTCTGCCTATGTCAGCTGGATTCAGTCCTTTATCTGTCTGCTTTTCTCCTACGATTGGTGCACACATATACGGTATTTTAATAAACTGAAACACAGCTCAATAAGACAACATCTTAACCAGCCAGTCACTTCCAAACCATTTATTGGCACTTTAATGTAAGTTGAAAACATTTTAAATTAAACATCAAAATTATAACACAGGTGCTGAACAGGGATGATATTGAATACAAATACATTACCCGGATACGAACAGCTGAGTCACTTCTGTTGTGGTTGACAGTAAATATGAAACTAACTAGATGAAGTTAGGGACCGAGAGACTTTGTGAACAGCTTTCTCATTGATTTTCATAAACCAGCTTCACTTTCATGTGAACCTCCTCCCATTGCCTCCGATAAAAACAAACAAAAAAATTTTAGATCAGAGAAAAAGAGAGGAATACTTTTCAGTGACCTGTTATGGTCCATCTTCTATCAGTAGTGTTCTCATTTTTATTCATGCCAGCATCTTAAGTCTAGGTTTGGCAATATCAGTTGGTTAGTTGGTCCGCAACTTAGATCCAGACTGAAATATTTCCACAGCTATTGAGTGGAGTACAATGACATTTTATTCTGACATTCATTCTCCCCAGAGGATGATACCTACTGATTGTGGTGATCCCCCTGACTTATGATCTAGTACCAACAGCTGAACACCTCTGAGAGTCTCATCATCCACTGGATGGACTGGCACAAATTCTTCCCAGATAATAAATCCTAATTACTTCAGTGATCCTCTGACTCCTCTTTAGTGCCACCATGAGGTCCAAATTTCAATGTGTCCATTACTTTGGTTTGTGAGCAAATACCGGCGAAACTAATAATATTCCCATCAGCTTCAGCCTTTATGTTTAGTGTTAACTGGCAACTGTTAGCATGCTAACACACTAATCTAAGGTGGTACACAACACACCTGCATAGAATCAGCATGTTTACATTGTAATTGTTAGCAGGTTAGCTTGCTGATGTTAGCATTTTTATATTATCCAGATGCAGATACACCCCTAGTGTAGAGAGACAGCAGAGGTCTTGTTGAAAATCCTTCACTTATTAAAAAGAGAGCAAAAGAAAAGATATAAAACTGAAAAGGTGCTCAAAATTGTTCATAACAGGGTGTAGTCTCACCTGGTCTTCTTTCCAGACATTTATTTAGCCAAAGACCACTGGGAGCTTTTTTTTTTTTTTCCCAAATACCACCCATTTTCACCCTCATTCAATTACACAAAGTGACTCCAGGGAGTTGTTTAATACAGCTACAGTGCAGCTCAGCTGGAGCAGGTGGGGTTAAGTGCTTTTGTCAAGGGCACCACCATAGAGGTTTTGCTGGAGAAGAGGAAGAGTGTTACTCACTTCCCCTGGTTCAGAGCTGGGGAGGGGCATTCCAGTCACAAGCCAACATCGTCACACTTAGATCACTGAAACTTAAGAGCCAAAAGAAATTTCACAGATTTGTTTCAAAAATCATTCTGGGATTAAAATATATACATACAAAATCCTGGTGCAGGTGCACAGGCACAGGAGTCACATTACACTGATCCTGTTTGGTGCTTCTTTTGATGTTTTAAGTAACCCTGGTTGATAAATCAGTAAAAGTTGAGTTAATAAATTCACATGTTGCCAAGCAAGATCAGAGAGTGCTATATTTGAAATAAAATGACCTTTTTAATTTGCAACATGAATCCCAGAGAACCAGATAATTAGCCAAGCTGTTCATCATCTTCCTCAAGGCAGCAACAACATTACTTTTTACTTAAATACTAAAAAAATACTGGAGGAATCCTTTATTTTTTTATCCTTATGTATTTAAAAGGATCCAAAATGTAGTGCCAAATATGAGGTTCACTACATTACAACAGATGGCTAAAGAATGGATTTCTATATTTGAATTGTAAGTGGTGCTAGACAGCCAATTGCCACTGGGCAGCAAGCCTAACCTAAGAGTGGTTTTTAAATATATTTGTGCAGTATTAAAACACTATGGTATTTGACAAAATCAAAATGAACAGTGAAAGTGTATTTCACTAACCATGCATCCACACCTAAAATCGTTTTCCAAAACTGTCAAGATGCCTGCATCACAATACAATGAAAACTTTTCAAGAACTTCCTCCTGACCAAACACCAGGTTGGGTCAAAGTTTACACACCCTTTACAACTGGGCTCAGATTTTGTGACAAAATATTCATCACTCTGCCTAGTCTCAACTCGGCTTAGCTCATCTCTGAATAGTGTCCTTATTATTTAATAGGAAACATAAAGTACTGTAGTGTATGCTATCAAAAAAATACATCCAAGAATGTATGAAGTTATGATGACTATGATACTGTGGATCCTCAGCTGGGCCACAGTGAAGGTCAACAAACATTGGAATTTTAAGAAACAACCTGAGCTAAATTCACAATAAAGGCTAGAACCGAAACTTAAAATTTTGATTAAAGTCAGGATCAGTGTCCAGGAAGCAAT
Source organism: Lates calcarifer (assembly GCF_001640805.2). NCBI lineage: Eukaryota > Metazoa > Chordata > Actinopteri > Centropomidae > Lates > Lates calcarifer. The sequence goes on along the minus strand of NC_066855.1, from coordinate 9,476,382 downwards.
AGTGACCCAAAACAGTTGTAGTTATTCAGATAAAAGAGAAAAAAAAATCTGAAAAACAAAACTTTCACCAAAAACTTCAGAGAAACTCCTATGGTTAGTTACAAACTGAATCCATGCTCTCTGGAGTTGAAAGTTACTCTTGATGAGTCCCTGACCTTTTATCTAGTACCACAAGCAGGTCAAAGTTTTTACTTATTTTGTGAGCTATCCCAGCATCTAATCAATGCAGTGGCTCAACATTCGGCACATTCATGGTCCCCAGATGATGAGTGGTTACAGCAGCACCACCTTGAGGTTGACTTTGAGTAAAACTTCTCACATTCAGCATTTAGCTCAAAGCACTGCTGTGTCTAAGTCTCAAAGAGCTGTTCACATGGCTACAGACTTCTAGTGTTTTAGAATTGACATGACATAGCTGATCCTTAAATCACCTCACCTTGTGACAGAGTACTGGGTACTTCATGAGTTCATTCTCAATTATGTTTAAAACTTTGCAGTGGAGTCTCCACTTAAGATTGAACTGTCTGAAAGCCTTTCACATTTCATATTATAAGTGATAAGAGAAGCAAAAATCAACCTGAATGTACTTGAGTCATTAGCAGACATTGTACTCCTAAGACTTCCCTGTAAGGATCCAATGAAACCTGAGGCTTTAACAACTTTTACTTTGAAATGTCTTTAAACTACAAACAAAACATGTAAGTAAATAAATGATTATGGAGAGGACTCCTCACAAGAGTGTCCAAACTGAAATAGATGAAAAAATCATGAATAAAAGTTGATCATGAACTTCATGACTTCATCCTCAAGAGTAAAAAAAAAGTTTTTGTGGCTGTAAGGTTTTAAAGATAAAAGAGATGGACCTGAAACTTGAAAAATACCATCTTAATTACAAAAATGCAGCCTAACAAGAGTAAAAATCTTAATTCCCATGAGTAAAAGTAAAACTCTTTTTATAGCAGTGAACATGTATATCAAGTAAGAGAACTGAAGTGGTGTTTAACTACACTGATACTAAATATATCTTCATTAAGAGGAGAACATCTGTGAAAGAAGTAAAAAAAATAAATAAATAAATTTTAAAAAATAAAAATGCTTGTGTATTCCCTAGAGTAAAAACACAAAACCTGACTGGGAGGTTCAAGGATCTAGGACAAAACATTCAAACAAAAAATACACAAAAGTGAGTTTAAGTGAGAGACAAGAATACATGAATATGTACATTCCCTGAAGTAACAACACAATGTGAAATAAGGGCAGAATTCAAAGAATTTTATCAAAAAAAAAAGGCGACTCATTTTCAAAGCTTGGGGCACAGTTCACAAGGGAGGCAGAGGGAAAAAAGCGGTTAACTGAGTCTGCATAAGCCTGCATAATGACTCAATAAGTAAAGTCTATTAAGCAATGGACTGCCCATTCTCTTAAGCCATACCCTATTTCAGCACCAATATCTTTAATGTTCAAAGGCGTGTGTGGCATTCACATTCAAACATCATATTTTGACACTTTAAACTGCATGAACCAATTTCAAGCTTCTACAGAAGACTCAGTATGCTGAGTTCAAACAACGGCAATCAAGTTAAAATGGAATAACTTCACTGTTAACGCATTAGATGTAATTAAGCGATGAAATTTACACAGTAAAGATTTGAAATACATATTCAATATTCAAACAACCTCCTTTCTTGTGACATTATCATCAGCTCAACACTTTGAGAGAATATAAATCCATTTTGATTGACTTTGTAAAGGTCATGTGATTAAGATGGTGGTGGGAAGATATTTATCTTTATGACCAGTCAAATGAGCACTTGACATCAGCAGATTACACACACACACGCACACACACAGACAGACAATCCTGGACAGAGTCATTAAAATATGAGCTTTTAACCCATTAGTGTATGTGTGTCTGTGTGTGTGTGTGTGTGTGTGTGTGTGTGTGTACAGAAAAACCATTATTCATTATTATCTTTCACACACAGACAATGACCTCTTAGCTTTAGAGGAATAGTCTGTGTGTGCGTGTGCGTGTCTACATGCGTGGAGAGAGCAATGATGAAGGTGGTGGGGTGTGTGTGTGTGTGTGTGTGTGTGTGTGTGTATGTGTTCCTTTGCTCCTGGCAAGAAACAGGTTAAACATATTCTGAGGACAGACAGTAGTCCTTTCACAATGCATAAAAACAGTGTTCATGTGTGCAGCTGGTGTGTGTGTGCAATCTTCATTTGTGTGAAGATAAGAGTGACTAATGTAGTGCGGCAGCAGAGGATGTTACTGAAGGGTTTAATTAGCTGTCACACAACAGCCAATACAGGGAAACACAATATTTACTGTGTGTGTATTTATACTGTATGTGTATGCACTGTGCATGCATGTGTTTACTGTGACAAAAAAGAAATACACAATAGCATTTCGCATATGTCACTGCTTGTGTATGTTGGGTGTGTGTATGTATGGTGAGCATCTAAAAGGACAAGTGAAATCAGAACAGAGAGCATTTGCCCATTAGCCTATGTTCAGAGGCAATGTTTTGTCTGAATGAATCAAGTGCAACATTTATTACTCCACTGGAGTTGCCAGGATGTGGTTGGGGTGAATGAGGGTTGTGCAGAGTGCTGGACTGTCACACCACAGACCAGGTTTATCAATGTGATATCAATAACATTACATCAATATCATATCAAAAGTAGCCAACTAGCTTAATGGTGCTATATGTAAGTTTTTGCTATTGCTATGTTACCACATTAGCATTAACAGCAGTTCACCTATCAGTCTAAAAGAAACATTGCGAGCTCAGAATCTAATTTCATTCCTTTACGCATTAAGAGCTATCTCCAGCTGAAGTTAGCATGCTAATCAGCTAGCCCCTGCCCCAGCTGGCCCATCTCATCACTTTCTGGTAGCAACTCACTGTAGCGTCCAATCTATCCTGAGGGTGTATTATCACCTCTTGTAAATGCAACAATGGCTGGAGCTCTTGGAAAGCAACTATCACCACCACTCGTTCCTGGCACGAAACCACATTTAACAGCAGAGAAAACGGCTGAGAGTCCCTGTAACCAAGTGAATTAGTGATATCCTTTAATTATAAATACTGTTTTATATTCAGCAACTGCAAACTGATGTTCAGTGTGAATTAAACAGTATTCACATCACCAAGAGCATATGTTTTCATTTCCAAGAAACAAACACCATTATTACCTGCTTGATTTCACCTAGAGAATCATTTTCCTCTATGAAGGTGACATACAAACATGAAAGCTGTTGAGGATTGATGAGAGTTATTTAGAAGGAGGTCTCACAATTCATAGCTATGATGACAGAAATTCACAGATATCTGTACTGAATTTGCTAAATAGTCCCAAACTCCAAATTTGCCTCAAATACCATCTATTGTAAGGTCAGCAGTAGTGCTCTGCTTCAAGTACAAAGAGTTTGGCTGGGCACGTTCCTTAAACGTGACTGACAACACTTTAAAATCAATCCTGAACTTCAATTGGGAGCCACTGAAGTTGAGCTAAGACAGGAGTAATATGCTGTGTCCTCCTCATCAGGAGTCTGACTGCAGTGTTTTGGACCTGCTCTATTTTGCTCTGTATGACAGGTTTACAGGATTTACTATTGTTAGCACTAGATATCAGTAGTGTAGTTTATGTAGTTGTAGTCTTGTATTCTAAGCCCTCAAATAAGATGTCAGCATTTGCTTTTACATACATAAGTGCTTAATTCTACCATTGGGATACTCAACAAAATTCAATTGTGTAGATGATGTAAAAAGATACAGAAAAGCAATTAATTGCCTATTATATTTTTTTCTTTAGTTGTATTTCAGCAACAAAGAAAATAACCCCTCATTGTGAACTCTTTGTGTACTCTATTCATTTTAGAGCCATAATGACACGAGTTTGGTGGTTACAGTTGATACATGGTACAGGGATGAGAACAAAGTACCTGTCAGGAGCCAGTTACCTTAATTTATGATTCATTTTGACACGCTATATATCTGAGATTTGATTTGTCCCTAACTTATGTGTGCCTGATGGCTCCATAAAGAGTTTGCCTTTTCCCTCGATGGTGGTTGTAATGGTTTGTTTTGCTTTTGTATTCTCAAAAAGCCCTGTTCAGACTACCAAGCACAAGCAGCATCATTATTAGCTTGAAAATGTTATTTTCCCAACGGTGCCATGCACTGGGGCTTTGGGCCATGCTAATTTCCGTCTTTTTGCTGAGCTTTAATTAAGACAACAAGGATTTAGCGTCCTCCATTGACATCACCCTCTGGACTAATTCTACCTCGTTTGCTCCTGTAACGCTCAAACAAAATAAAACGGTCCAAGACTGTTCGGTTTTGGGATTAAAACAAATTGGGCATATCCTATTGATTATATTTTCAGCATAGTGGGATATTAAACTCCACATGCCAATTTTTCTTTTCTCTGATGCAGTACAATACAGCAGCATAATCAGGTGAAAAAATAGTAACGCAAAAAACTTTCCTAAACATAACAGTACTGTGCATTTTTCTAAACTATACAAAAGCTGATGAATACATTTTGTAGGCCCTTGGGTCATCAAACTAAAATATATTTAAGACTATAAACTTTTTCCTCAAGTGAAATACAGACACACAAATGTTTGGAGTCAAGAGGACTCTTTATGCTGGCAGGAACACGGCTCACAGCCCTGACTTTGATCATGGCCTACACCACTTCAAAAGGACAAAATGAGAATTTAATTTCAACATTTAATGGTAATAATTAAATATTTTTAGGAATATACAAGTCCTACCTGAATTCACCTCGCATTGCCTTCCCCTGAAAAACATGACATGTTTTAGGTTCCATGGTTGCAAATTATGTGCTAATCACTGTGGAACTCTTGGGACCCTGTTATTAGACTTCAATGAGCGAGCCTCGTTCCAGACCTCTGAATCGCTGCAATTCAAAAAAGCCTTGTGCTCTGAGGTTGGAGAAAACAACCAAGCCAGTCAGAGCTTTGTAGGTGCTATCAAGAATGGGGACACAATTTTCCTTTGCCAGAAAAATAAATACATCCATGAAAAGTAATGACAGTAAAATGGTTGCATAGGTTGTAAATCAACATACAGAAATGACAAATCTTTCCATGACCAATGCTAACTCACACATTAAATAAGTAACTTCATCCTGAAGTCTACTTTTGTCCAACTTTATCAAACCTCTATGCTCAGTTTAGTACAAATCCTGCAAGATTATAATTACTGTGGTGCTCTAGATGTAGTATTTCATATCAGTGCTTAAAGCCATTGAGTAACTGGATGTCTGCTGAAGTCATCCAAGTAATGATTATCCAAGAAAAGGTTGAATCAAGGGCAGCTGGACTTGGTTGTAGATACTTGAAGATGTTTTATCTCTAATCAAAGAGGGTTTTCAGTTCCATTCAGTTCTGAACTGGTTGATTCAACCTTTTCTTGGATAAGTAACTGGATACATCTAAACTGGATAGATGAATAAAGAGAAGCCATATAATTCTTCTCAGCAACAACATTAAAGACTTACTGCTCACATTGATTCCAATAATAAAAAAAACAAGTAGAGAGAGAAAGCGTGGTGTTTAAGTGGACTCAGATAATAAATTCTGCAGCCCCATTAATTCAAAAACTAAGTCTACCTAACTGATGCTTGAACTATGGCACGTAGGTAAGTAGGCAACTATAGCACGTTGAGGCTAGAACATAAGAAAGAACAACTAAGCACATCTCTCCTATTTTTAAATCTTTACTTTGGTTTCCAGTTAAGTTATGGTATAGTTTCTAAATCTGTTTGTGAAAGCCAAAACATATTTCTAATTTGTTGGAAGACTATAAACTCAGGAGTCACCAACTAGTGTCTAAGTATGCTACAAACCCTGTTAACTACTATGCTACACACAGATGGAACCAACTTCCATAGGATGTTTAAAATGCAAATAGAGCCACTTCCACATCCAAATAAATGACTTATTTCCCTGTGCCTTCCTTCCTTTGTTTCATTAATTCTCACTTCTATTTGCTTTATTAAATTTTAGGGCTTTTTACAGTCCTGTGACTGCACAAAACTTTTTATTACTTTTACTTTTACATTTTAAACTGTATTAATTTATTTCCTTTTCCTTTTCCTGGCATTTTTATTAAATACTTTAATACTTTGAACTGTCTGTGTTTTAAAGGTGCTATACAAATAACCATGACTTTTTATTTGCATTATAACATTAGAGTTGTTCTTGAATTATTTGCCAATAGGAGACTTACCAAATTCTAATTTGGATTACTTATATCTGGATATTACCTGCAATGGAAAATTAGTCACAAAATATTCCTTGGGAGAGAACAGGCAGAAAAAAGAAGGACTTGACTGCAAACCATGACCCATAATTCTGCTTAAGCCAATTGCAAATAAATAGCCTTTACTGGTTTTGTGAATTTTATGCCAAAATAGGTTGTAGGGATTATTTTGGCGCCACCTTGCACTCAAGATCAGTTACAATATATTGCTCATTTACTAGAGGTCCAGTTTATTTAGCAGACAGATTGTTCGATGGGAGAGTGGTCGCTGTAGATTTGTCTTTGTCTTAGAACAAAAGCACAGAGACAATCTTATCCTCATCTGTGGAACTTTTATAACAAGTCTTTACTTGTTTCAACTTAGATTTGAAACATTGATATTAGCAAGTGAA